>NC_068995.1:12625387-12626582 GCF_001194135.2 Octopus bimaculoides
ATATATATATATATATATATATATATATATATATATATATATACATACATACATTGTATATATATAATGTATATACATATATATGTAAATATATACACACACGTACACATATTCCCAAAGTGGATGAACCTGCTTAGTAAATGTTCATATCTGTAAGCCGAGATAGTCAGACAGAAATGACTTCTACCCAAGCCCAATGTTCTTCTGGGATATACAATGGTATAATGGGAACTATAGACTCGGTTCTTTAATATGTTTATTTTAAGACTTGCAGGAAGCCCTTATACAGCAAGATGTATGCTTCTCCTTAACTGATTTCCTTCAGTGCTTTACGTTTAAAGACCGGCCTTATTTATTCCTTTTAATTATAGCAACATTGACTTCCGGGAAAGAATTTGTCTTTACGAATGTAGCAGCTTTTACTACTTATTATCGTTTATATTTTACTTGTGTCAGTCATTAGACTGCGGTCATGCTGGGGCACAACTTTGAAGTGTTTACTTTAACAAATCGATCCCAATACTTGCTTTTTTTTTAGGTTTTGTACTTATTTTATCGACCTTTCTTCTGAACTGCTATGTGATTGGCACGTAAATAAATCCACACCGAATATGGAGCGGTAAGGAAAGCAAACAAAAATCAAGAAATACACATAGATATACACATACAAATATATACATATATACGGCGAATTTTCATACTGTTTCCATCTACGAAATTCACTCATAACGCATTGGTGGGCCCAGGGCTCTAGCAGAAGACACTCACCCGAGGTGTTGCACAATGGGATGGAACACGAAACACATCGCTCCAAAGCTAGCTCCTTAACCACACAACCATACATTTAGCCCATCTCAAATTACACGCACTTATCTGAAAAATAAAAGAATACGTGAAAATGTGTGTAGTCCACGGAACGAAGAATATATCTGAATATACGATAGGAAGGACATGGCTGGAAACCTTTGTGCATAAGCCTGTTCGATCACAGCCTTTTTTGGACTCAACAACAACATCCGCAATAACAACCAGAAATCAGTAATCTCATAGTTATGTGATTAGGATTGTTTGCTCCACGGCCTACGTGTTAAGGGTTCCGGTCTCAGTGCACGGTATTTTAGGAACGTGTCTTATATACGTGTGTGTGTGTGTGTGTGTGTGTGTGTGTGTGTGTGTGTGTGTGTGTGTGTGTGTG
>NC_068995.1:12627312-12629180 GCF_001194135.2 Octopus bimaculoides
ACTGCCCACAAGGGGCTACACACAGAGGGGACAAACAAGGACAGACAAACGGATTAAGTCGATTATATCGACTCCAGTACGTAACTGGTACTTAATTTATCGACCCCGAAAGGATGAATGGCAAAATCGACCTCGGCGGAATTTGAGCTCAGAACATAATGACAGACGAAATACAGCTAAGCCTTTCGCCCGGCCTGCTAACTTTTCTGCCGGTTCGCCGCCTTAAAGACATACACATATTCTTTTATTCCTTTTCAGGTTTCAGTCATATGAGTGCGGCCATGGTAGATCACCGCCTTGAAGTGTTTTAGTCGAATAAACAGACCCCAGGACTTATTATTTTTTTTAGCCTAGTGCTCATTCTATTATTTTGTTTTGCCGAGCCGCTAATTTACTGGGACATAAACACACCAACACCGATTGTCAAGCGGTGATGAATGGACAAACACAGACACAAAGACACACACATAAATATAACCATATATATAGGACGGGATTCTTTCACTTTCTGTCTACGAAACCCACATACAAGGCTTCGCTTAGTCCGAGGCTATAGTAGACAATACTTGCCCAAGATACCACACCCGCGCCTATATATATATATATATATATATGCATACCAGCTTCCCCTCTCCATACCACCGAGGTTATCCAAGGGAAAGGCAAAGGTGCCGATACAGCTTGGCACCAGTGATGTCGCAACTCATTTCTACAGCTGAGTGAACTGGAGCAACGTGAAATAAAGTGTCTTGCTCAAGCACACAACACGCAGCCCGGTCCGGGAATCAAACTCACAACCTCACGATCGTAAGCTCGACGCTCTAGCCAATGAGCAATGCGCCTTCAGTCACATACACACACACACAGACACACACACACACATACATATATATACATATATATAAACACACACTTACATTTATAGCGTAGGTATACGTATATATGTGTGTCTATATGTATATACATTTGTGTGTATAATATTAGTATGCATCATTATTTACGTCCATCCCCCTTACTTAGCACTCCGACAAACATCACTCAATTATGTAAGTAACACACATAAAAATGATTACTGGGGTCAACATAATCGAATTCAAGGCGTTCCGCCACCATGATCGCATCACAATGACTGAAGCAAAAATAAGAATATAAGAATAAAAGAGTAAAAGAATGAAGGTAAACAAGAATACATTTACTGATCTATATTCAGTGCGAAATCAGTTTAGCTGTGTAAACATTGTTAAGGTTACTGAGAGAGTGTAGTGTTTACTTTAATTTGTCTGTATTTGAATAAATGATGTAGTCGTAATACACTGGTCAAATTTCGTTGAACAGAAACCATTCTCTCACAGACATGGTGCTAGGATTTAAGAAATCAAGAAAAAAATCAAGAAATCGATAGAGATATATACACTAGAAATCAATAAATCAATACTAAGTGAGACATGAATAAAGAACTAAAATTTAACCGATGAAAATATAGTCGGCAAGAAAAAAAGAAAGAAAGAAAGAGTTTGGGGGAAAATTAAAAACCGCACGCAAACATACACAGATACATACACACACACACATGTACATACGCACTCACACACACACACACACACACACACACACACACACACATACATATGATTTGAAAAAAGTGACCGAAACAGTTGCTATGAAGTTACTGGTTGGATGGAATATCGAACGCTTCGGACAGCCTTTCCTGAGAGTAAATTTGACCACCACATATAATTCGTACGTATATACATATATATACAGGCGCAGAAGTGGCTGTGTGGTAAGAAGTTTGCTTCTCAACCACATAGTTCCTGGTTCAGTCCCACTACGTGGCACCTTGAGCAAGTGTCTTCTACTATAGCCTC
>NC_068995.1:12629190-12634742 GCF_001194135.2 Octopus bimaculoides
CTTGAGCAAGTGTCTTCTACTATAGCCTCGGGCTGACCATAGCCTTTTGAGTGGGTTTGGTAGACGGAAACTCAATGAAGCCCGTCTTATATATATATATATATGTATGTATGTGTTGTTTGTGCCTGAGTTTGTCCCCACACCATCGTTTGACTGCAGCTATTGAAAAGGTTGTAAGACGCAACGACAATTGTAGAAAAAATAATGAGTGGAAATATTACCGGTGAGTGTGTTAAATAATAAGGCACTAAAAGGGAATGACTCTCCGCAGACACAACAGAATACGCATATACATAAATATATATATATTTGTATATCTAAAACACATATGGATATATATTTATATAGTACAATATATAAAATAAAGTGTGCGTGTATATATATATATATATATATATAATAATATTAGGGATAAAAATCCAAATTTACAGGTAAAAACTCAATTAAATTCAAATTATTATTATTATTATTATTATTATTATTATTATTATTATTATTATTATTATATATATATATATATATATATATATATATTGTTCTATTTCGGGATGGTCATTTTTTCTTTTTTTTTTTACCAAATAAACACACGCACTATATATTTGTTCTTTACTCGTTTATTATTGTTCTAAGTGGAGCTCTTGCTCCACTTACCACGAAAACGAAAAGTGTCGCTGAAGAGTTCACAGACGTGTGACGAAAGATTTCAAGGGAATGGACGTGTGTGGTATATTTGTGTGCACAGATATGTGTGCGTCTGTGTGTCTTTGTTCGTTTGTTCGTGTATGCATTGGTATTTGTCCATGAGTGTGCAAATGTGTGTTCCGGAGTATATTATTTAAAGTGTCTTTATATTTTTAAGACATGACGTATAGGGATTTCATGGAGATTTAACTGACTGTTGTTTCCAGAATTTCAAACTACCCCGTGTAAACTTCTCTCGTTGACTCGTTTGTGAGTGTTGCTATCGTTTTGGCATTCTATTTAATTATTTCCCGCAGAGTTGTCACCTCCAGTATTATTTTCTCACCCTTGGTGTTGATTTGCCTGTTACTCTGTTTATTTTAATATTATTACCGTAAAGACATCTCATCGTATGATTGGCGTTCTGACTCTGATTAGTTTAAAAATAAGTAACAAGAGGGAAAAAAAAATCTTATCGTTCGTTTCAAGGAATCAACACTTGTTTAAAGTAATCTTTCAAGGCTGAAGCGTCAACGAAAATCTTGGTAATGAAACAGTCGCAATCCTCGATATAAATATATATATATACATATATATATATATATATATATATATATATATATATATATATATATATATATATATATATATATGAGAAACAATTTTCGAGAAAATTGTGGTCTAACAAAAGCAGTCTTTTATGTTCACTCTCTCCTTCCTCTATTTATCAATCAGTCAACATATTTATCTATTTATCTATCTACCTATCTACCTATCTACCTATCTCTCTATCTATCTAGGTATCTATCTATTTGTCTATCTATCTCGGACAATGTGCCGGCGTCTAACTGGCAGCTACTCGTCTTCCCACGACATATGAACTGATACAACACACACAACCTTCACAGTATAAAAATTAACGCCGACGGACAATAAACACATGCACCACTTTTTAGCAAGTCGCCTGGCAGCTTTTTATATTTTCGTGATAGCAGATTCAATACAGCGTTGGAGGAAAGAAGCACACAGTGATTAGTTATGTCAGTTACGTTTTTTACATTTTTATATCTAAATCCCACCAGCATCGACTTTGTCTGTTTTGACCATAAACGGAGTCCATGATATTAGTAACAGCCTAGTCCCGATATGAGAAATTGTTCTCGCTCCGAACGTGATAAGTCTTGTGTTTATGTAAAATATAACTTTTTGGTGTGGGAATACAAAGTTGAATGAGCTGGTTGAACAGCTAGCATGCCTGATAATATGCCCTGCACTTCGTCCGTTTTTACGTTACAACTTCGAATTCTGCCGAGGTCGATGTTGCATTTCAGCGCTACGGAAGTAGATAAAATTGGTGCCAGTTGAGCATTGGGGGTCGATAAACTAAGTACCAGTGAAGCACTGGACTGCTGGTACTAAATTTCCCGCCGTGTACCTTTGGTAGAAAAAACTATTTTATTTCCACCCTCTTATGTTCCGAGATCTAAATAAAGTACGACTGAAATAAAGGAGTGGATTTAGTCACCTAAAACCATCCCCAATTTTGTTTCCTTTTGCCCACATGATATTTAGTTTCATTAACGCGGTGAGGAGGCAGAATCGTCAGCTTGACAGCATTTCTGCGGGGTCTCTTTTCTGAGTTCAAATGCCACCGAGGTCGACTTTGCCATTCATCCTTTCAGAGTCGATAAAATAAGTAACAGTTGAGAACTGGTGTCGACATAATCCCCTTACACTTCCCTCAAAATTGCTGGCCTTGTGCTAAAATTTCAAACCAACATTTAGCTTCATTAAGGCATTGAGTTGGCAGAATCGTTAGCACGCCGGGCGAAATACTTAGCGGTATTTCGTCTGCCGTTACGTTCTGAATTCAAATTCCGCCAAGGTCGTCTTTGCCTTTCATTCTTTCGGGGTCGGTAAATTAAGTACCAGTTACGCACTGGGGTCGATATAATCGACTTAATCCTTTTGTCTGTCCTTGTTTGTCCCCTCTGTGTTTAGCCCCTTGTGGGCAATAAAAAAATAAGAATCGCTATCCAAAATGTTTGGCGGGATTTCGTCCGTCTTTAATTCGTAAGTTCAAATTCGACCGAGGTTGGCTTTGCCTCACGAGCCAATTACCAAAGTCCATGTACTCGACTAATTTCTTCCTTCGAAATTGCTGATTTTGTGCCAGAAGTTGAAACCAATGTTTAGCTACAATCTTTTACATTCTCAATTAGATTACATTATAGTCACTTTCACCTTCCATGTTTTGATAGTCCAAAAAAATAATGTGTGACTAATGCAGTCAGTTTGATTTTAAAATATTGTATTTACTGTCTCCATGTTCTGCAATAAATATTCTCACGATTTCATTTTTGTCATTTATTCAGGAGGAACAGCGTAGTCTATGACACACTGAATGGCCTCCAAGACTCGCAGGAGAGAGAGGGACGAAAGTACCGTCAGCCCGGTTACCTGGATCGAATCCTTGCGGTGGTGACGATGGTGGCGGTGGTGATAGTTGTTGTGAAAGGTCTGGTCGTTGGGATTGTTATTATTTTGGTTGGTCTCATTGTTATAGTGGCCGCGGCAGGGGCCACGGCAGCGGCGGCAGCGGCGGCGATGGCGGCGATGGCGGCGGTGGCGGCGGCGATGGTAGTGGTGGTGGTGGTGGTGCTGCTGCTGCTGCTGATGATGATGATGATGATTCTAACAGTGCTAGCCGTGGTTGTTGTGATTGCTATTGTTATTCTTGCCATCATTGTTATTGTGGTGCGGGTAGTGGTTGTGGTGGTGCTGCTGCTGGGGTGGGGGAGGAGATAATGGCGGAACGTTTTCTTCTTTTCGCTTTGCTTTTTTCCCTTTTTCTTTTGTTTTTTCCCCCTTAAATGAAATCATTGGAAATAAGATAAATAGAGAAGCTTTTATTTATTTATCATTTACATAATTGATGTAATAAATTATGTGATAACACCTGGAGATAGAGCTTGTTCCTGTGATATATGAGACAAGGTGAATAATGTTTGCGTGTGTACGTGTGTGTGTACGTGTGCGTGTACGTGCGCTTGTATGAGTGTGTGTGTGTGTACTCATATATATGCGTGTGGATGTGCGCATATGTATGAGTATGCATATATATATATATATATATATATATATGTGTGTGTGTGTGTGTGTGTGTGTGTGTGTGTGTGTGTGTGTGTGTGTGTGTGTGTGTGTGTGTGTGTGTGTGTGTGTAAACACATATGTATACATGTATATATACGTGTATACATGTGAGTGTGAGTATTTATTTTGCCTGTATTTATGAATATACTTATGAATGTATGTGTAGATAGATAGATAGATAAATAGATAGATAGATAGATAGATAGATAGATAGATAGATAGATAGATAGATAGATAGATAGATAGATAGATACACACACACCTGTATGGAGGGACGTATGGATTAATGAGTGGTCAAGTTGTATCACAATTATGGTGTCATTGCGTCTTAAGAGCTAATGATGCATCCATTATTAATACATCAGTCCTATAGTTTCCAATCAAAAGAATTTATTAATATACACCACTTACATAGGACCATGGCGTGAACTGGTGCGAGAAAGGGAGATCTAAGCCCCTAAGGTATTATTACAGGTTTATGTGTGTCGTGAGACTCAACAGGAACAGACCAAACTTTTAGCTTGATGTACAACACATCACGAAGTCTACAACTGCACGCTTTTTATGGCACATAGAAATCTTTCCAAATCATACTTTCAGTTACTTTCACGAACCCTAGATGTGAATAAGACCTGTTTAATCGCTTTACTTGGTGTATAAGTGAACGATATAATAGCAAATCCACTGAACGGGACCCCGATACGTTGCAGGGCTGAAGGTCATCCTGAAGTTAGGAAGTGTGTTTTGTCAATTACATCAACCCCAATACCCGATTGTGCGTGGCTTAGTGGTTAGGGTGTTGGACTCATGACCGTAAGATTGTGATTTCGATTCCCGGACAGGGCGACGCGTTGTGTTCTTGAGCAAAACACTTCATTTCACGTTGCTCCTGTCCACTCAGCTGGCAAAAATGAGTAACCGGCATCACGTCTAGGTGAGAAAATTTATACGCCATGGAAACCGGGAAACCGGCCCTTAAGAGCCAGCCATGACTCGAGAAGGTTGCCGTTACCTTTTATTTACAGTACTTAGTTAATACTTTTTATTGTTATTAACAAAGTTAAAGTTGGTCTTTGCTGGATTTTACTGAGGAAGTGCAGAAATGCCGCTAAACGAACAGTTTAGCGCTTATGGAGCAACTGAGCATAGAATTATTCTTGAAGATCTGAACATGCCCAAAGTTTGTGCATAGTTTGTTGCCCTGGTGCTCAGTGACGAGCATCCTGGGAACCAAAACATTGACAGAGATGGACATCAGAACTGTCTTTCGTCATCTCTACAGTATAAACTTTGATTCCCGTGACTTTTGATTGTTACCCAAGGTGAAAGAGAACATCAAGGACATTGGTTTTGAAGGTGAAATAGGTATTGACAAGGGACCTTGATACCTTCACCTTGGAAGATTTCCATGGAGCCTTCACGAAGTAGCTGGAGCAGGAAGTGCATTGAAACAAGAGAATGTTATTTTCAAGGAGATTAGAGTCTTGTAGTTCTTTGGATTTAATAAATGTCTCTTTTATGAAAGTCAAAATTTCTGGAATGTACTTTGTATATAAATATACACACACGCACACACACACACACACATACATACACACACACGCACGCACACACACACACTTACACACACATACACACATTTATGGATGTATGAATGTATGCATATACATACATTCATTCATATATATATATATATATATATATATATATACACACAC
>NC_068995.1:12635315-12635888 GCF_001194135.2 Octopus bimaculoides
TGAAATCCAAGATGGTGTAGACAACAATTACATTGGGTCGACCAATATTTCCTTAAATACTAACCACAGTAAAATTTATTATCACTTTTAAGGTGGTGAGCTGGCAGAATTGTTAACACGCCGGGCAAAATACTAAACGGCATTCCATTGGTCGATTTGGCTCAAATTAGGCTGAGGTCGACTTTGCCTTACGTCCATTCGGGATCTACAAAATAAGTACCAGTTGAGCACTGGGATAGATTTAGTCGTCTATCGTCTCCCCAAATTATCAGACCTTGAGCCTTCAAGGTCTGATAATAAGGGTTATTACGACTGTAATAACTAAGCTCATCCGCATTCTCGTAGAGTTAGATATTTTAGTCAATTTACTGACTGCCACATAGCCTGAGCACACCAGTAGCGTTGAAACTACGAAGTCACTTTCATCCATTTATTATAAGGAACAATACAAACATATTAAGGTCTTTATTAAATTAATATTCCTTGTTTTTACCTACTAAAACCAACTTCTTTATTACATATATATGTATGTGCTTGTGATGGTAGTCTCTTGTAGATATATATATATATATA
>NC_068995.1:12635952-12637165 GCF_001194135.2 Octopus bimaculoides
ACGGGCTTCTTTCAGTTTCTGTCAACCAAATCCACTCACAAGGCTTTGGTCAGCCCGAGGCTAGAGTAGAAGACACACCCAAGTTTCCACGCAGTGGAACTGAACCCAGAACCATGTGGATAGGAAACAAGCTTCTTATCACACAGCCACGCCATAAATTTTTTTTATTTTTTTTTTTTACTTCGGACCTAAATGTTCCATACAGCATCGTACAAGTACAATCGTCACTACAGAAACGGCTCGGGTGATAATATCGAATTTATACGTTCGGCTATGTTACTTAGTTACCAAACAATTTCATATATCGTCCTGTAAAGAAATATGTTTAATTTCTCCCAAGAATAATCATGGGATTGCTGCATTCGTTGCGTTCTGTATTTATGTAATTGGTCTTCTAAGTTAATTGAATTCTACTGGTAGCTTCTCATTAGAAATCTTTCTTAATATCTCGATATCAATGTTTCTCTATGCTATAGGAGCGCAGAGAGTTCGATATTTGTTCGCAGTAAGTTATTTTGTATTCTTATGCAGTTGTTAGTTTGGGCGCATGACCTAATGGTAAACGTGCTGTACTCAGGACTGTGAGACCGTGGTTTGAATTCCGGGACCGAATGGTGCATTGAGCTATTGCGCAACACACTTCATCTCACGTTGTTCTGGGACCACATCGGCAATTGTGACACACCTTGTACCTGTTCAAGCAACGTCGATTTGATGGAGGGCTTCACAAATGTACAGTACAGACATTTGATTATTATAAGCAAATCATTTGCGAAGGTTGTTCAGTAAGAAATTGCAGAATAGTCTTCCTTTGATTACAAGAGACTACCGTCACATACATAAATATGCATATTACATATGGAATTACAAATATTACCAAATATTAGTTTTGCATGTAAATAAGATTACATCAGATTTCTTATATATATACATATTTATTCATCTCGTTCTGGTCTAACAACCCTCCATGTTTGTTTTCGTTCGGTTTTCTTGTATGCCTCCACTGTCCTATTTTTGTTCTGAACTTTGACCCTCCATAGATAGACAGCCGACAACTGATGAAAGGTCCTTTCTCTGTTTGCTTTACTTGTTTTCCATTTTTTTTTCTTTCGTTGTTTGCGTATTCAACTCGTTTGTTTTCGTATTTCATGTTGTTTACGCAGTTGGTGACGTCCTGTACCCATATAAACATATATATTATATATATATATAT
>NC_068995.1:12638075-12638927 GCF_001194135.2 Octopus bimaculoides
GGGAGGGTGAAATTTTCTGTTCAGATGTTAATTCGGTAGAATTCAACTTGAGCTGACTCCGAAATCTTTATTTTTATTTTTATTTTTATTTGTTTTATTTATATATTTTTGTTCGTTCTTTTTTTTATCGTTGTTATTTTGTTTGTTTGTTTGTTTGTTTTTTTGTATTTGTTTCTTTTCTTTTTGTTCTAATACTTCTTAAAACAAGTCAATGATTCTTAAAAATTGGCTTACAACTTAACTGCTTGTGCCTTCGAAATTTACTTTGGCTTAAAGCGATAAACGACGATATAGCTTTGTGGAGATGATGCTGATGATGATGATGATAATGATGATGATGATGATGATGATGACGGTGATGATGATGATGATGATGACGGCGCTTACATTAATGCTGACGTTCGTAGTGGGAAGAGGACGTCCACAACAACGCCGCCGCCGCCGCCGTCGCTGTCCATGATGATGGTGTTCGTGGTGATGGTGATGATGATGATGATGACGATGATGATGATGATGATGATGATGATGGGGGAGGAGGGTCGGCGGCAGCATCTGCAAATATTCTACTTGGAAACACATGTATAAGAGAATCTAAGAAATTTATTAAAATGTACTACAAATTAAATTAAATATCGAAAAACGGAAAATTCATGTAACAAATGCTCAAGAAATTTAATTTCCTATCCTATATTCACTGATTTCCATCTACTACTACCACCACCACAACTACTGCTGCTGCTTCTACTACTACTATTTATTACTATTATTATTATTATTATTATTATTATTATTATTATTATTATTATTATTATTATTATTATTATTCCTTTTCTTGTTCTGTCTTGTATTTTT
>NC_068995.1:12639067-12641256 GCF_001194135.2 Octopus bimaculoides
ATATATATATATATATATATATATATATATACATATATATATATATGTATATATACATACATATGTATATATATATGTATATATATACATATATATATATATGTATATGTATATGTATGTATATATATGTATCTATGTATGTGTGTATGTATATGTATATATATGTATGTGCCTATTCATCCTTCTATCTTGCCACCCTTTTTTTTTTTCGCCTTATTAATCTATCTTTCTATTTGGTTTTTCTCTCCTTCGATTTTTTTTTTGTATTTATTTGGTTCTGGTTATTTACATATTTCTTTGTTTTAGCATCAACATCGTAGGTTTCTTTCAATGGTGCGGCTGGGATGAGCAGAAGGTAAGAGAGAAGGTTCGAGAAATGCAATGAATTCAAACGTTTTACGCTAGCATCAATCAGTAAAAGTATTCCACAGAATACCGGAAATTGAAGTTAAGCAGTGGGAGAAGGCAAGTGAAGAGAATGTATCTGTTGGCCGCTGGCGGCGGGCAATGCTTGTCTTCTGTGAAAACAGCAATCTTGAAAGAAGAGGAGAAAAGTGAGAGATGGCGGGTGGGGAGAATATTTGAACTAAGCTTTTTCCGCTAACACTGCCGATAAATCGAAATATCTCAGTAAACAAAATTAGCAGCCAACTTAAGTTTTAATTTGCACATCCGTATAAGACCGAAGAAATTAAGTTAGATGAAGTAAATAGCGCACGAAAAGCGTTCGTTTGTTCGTAGTCTTCATAAAACACGAACTGTGCTGTGAGAAAAGACTCGTTTCTGATGCATTAATTGGATGTGCACAGCATAAAAATTCACACAAGGATGATGCTAATATGGACGACACACCATCCCACAAATAAAAAGAAGGGGACTTGTAATAAAATAGCAAGAGATAAAAACATTACACTTGATGAAAGATTGGATTCTTCTGAGGGAAGAAAAAAAAAATGGTGGCTAAGAAATACAAATAAAATAAAAAATAAAATAAAAAATACATAAAAAAGAAAAAAATCGTGATTTTACGATTTCATTTCCTATTACTTCTTGTAAATATCGCTTTTTTTTTTGTCGGTTTTCTTTTTATTTTTCAATAGATTCAATTTTTTTTTCTATATTTTTTCCTTCCTCTTTGCTTCAGCTGAGTTCAACTCTAGCCAATTTTCCGTTTCTTACTAATATCGTATTTTTATTCACCAATGCTTTAATCTTCAACTGTTTTCCTTACTTAACAAGACTATTTTTCGTATTTTCCATTTTTTTAATGTTCTGCTATATCATTTTTTATTTTCTATTTGTGGGTTTTTAAGCGCCATACTTCACAGTGATGACACAACACTACTAGCGTTTTATAATTTACTGTATATGCATACATAAACGTATATAAATACACAGACACACACACACAGACACACACACACACACACACATATATATATATATATAATCAACACCCGGTTCAGCTCTAATTTAGATAATACTCTTTACACAACTTCCGACGTGGTTCAGCATTTCTCTACCGACTGAAAAGAATCTTCAATTTTATACGATGGATGATAAGCGAGTTAGTATAGTTAATCGGCTGTAAGCAATTTCATTTAGATGGTGATGTGCGATCAAATGAAAGGAAGGCAAAACAAAAATGGAGGAAGAAAGTGAGAGAGACACAGAGAGACACAGAGATAGAGACGGAGAGAGAGAGGTGGACAGAATGAGTGAGGAAGAAAGAGTGATCAGAAAGTATAGTATCTCCATTTGTCTTTAGATATTTCAATAAATAGACGAAAACATTGAGGGATTAAATTTATTTTTCATCTGGAAAAGAACTGGCACTTTCGTGATTTTACTTTCTACATTTTATTTTCTTTAAGATATCGTTAGGCTTCGCTATGTATGTATGTATGTATGTATGTGTGTATGTGTGTATGTATGTATGTATCTATGTGTATGTGTGTGCGTTTGTACGTATGTATGTATCTATCTATCTATCTATTTATCTATCTATGTGTGCACGTATGTATATACGGATGGGTGCATGCTTGCAAGTATCTACGTATTTGTGAAAATATACATATCTATGTATATATACTATATATATACACCTGTATGTATATATATATATATATATATATATATATATATATATATATATATATATATATATATATATATATATATATATATAT
>NC_068995.1:12642637-12644547 GCF_001194135.2 Octopus bimaculoides
ATATATATATGTACATCTATATATATTTATACATATATGTATACGTACACTTGTGCACATACGTATATATATATATATATGTGTGTGTGCATACGTGTACTTATCTGCACAGTCACACACACACACACACGTGTGTGTGTGTGTGTGTGTTTGTTTGTACATATGAATGTAAGTATGTATGTATGCGTGAGTATATGAAAAGCATGTATGCTTGTCCATATGTATATAATATTTGTATTTTAAGAGGGTTCATTAGAAAACTATCTGTCTTTTAAGTGAAAATAACACGAGGGAGAAGATTAGGTTTCATTAGTAAAACACGGTTCTCTTTTGATGCTTTTCAGCGTTTACTTCAGCAATAACAACATCTGCACCATTATATGTTGTCATCATTCTCAACCTTCAAATTACGTTATTTACATCCAGCTTACTATTATTATTATTATTATTATTATTATTATTATTATTATTATTGGTGTTGTTTTTGTTGTTAATACTGTTATCATTTTTGTTATTGTTGTTGTAGTTATTGTTGTTATAGTTGTTGCTGGTATTGCTTTATTTACTGCAGCCGCATGCGTATTCACAAAGCTCTGTTTACAAGTTATTCTCTTCCAATATTGTCTTACGAAAAATAGTTCTTTTATTTATTTTTTCCCTTGCTCTTTTTTTTTTTTTTCTTTTCTCGGTCTTTTTTGCCAACAAAGCATTTCGAAATATTTTTACATCCATCCCATTACCCAGTAGGAGAAGAAAGATTATCTTTTTGGCATTTTTATTATATATCTATATTATTACAAACACCCATTTTATACCTGTTGGGTAATAATCATATTTGTGGGTAGTAACCTCAAACGCTACCAAAACGTCTGAAACCCCTACGAACATATTTACAACGACAATATAAACAAAATCATGACAATTAATTATAGTTTAAACACACAATTTGACGATCAAAAGCACAAATTTATATGACATTAACACAAGCACTGCCGAAATGAGCTCATCTTTTCTTAGGAAAACATTAGGCATCAGTCGTCTTGAGAAAATGCAAAGTGTGTGGTAGGGATGTGTCACAAAAGAGAGTGCCTCGTTACTCGAGTTTTCAAGGGATTGGTCGAAGATAAGTGACATAGCTGCTTATCAAAAAGGAAGGGAACTTCCGTATCCACTCAGCATGAGAGCTGCGGAATCTCTGCCTGATGTATAACAAGGTGTGTGACAGGTGTGTATTTCATCAATCGCAATTGAGCATATGCAGAATTTGTATCTTAAAAAGACAGGGACAGGTGTATAAAACAGTGCGTGTAGACGCATCAAACACCTATTCATAATACAAAGAGTAAACAAATAAGATGATCAAAACTAGACATATTGTTACTTACATTGACATATGTCTTGTTAATCATTTGCAGTAGCAAGGAGAGATGTTGAAGGAAAGTTGGCATGCAATGAGAGTATCTATCCATGGACATTCATTTGTAGTTAACTCTTGAAAACCACAATGCTATTCCGGAGTTGAATTTCAATGTGGGGATGGAAATGATGTCTAACAGACTGGTGATGTAAGGCAGAAGGTAGTTGCTGCACGTGTTGCATTAAAAGAAAACATTTGAATTTTATTGCTTGTGAGGAAATTCCAATGCTTGTTAGAATGCAGAGTAGCAGTAATGGATATGTTTCGGAATTATTAGATCTCCTCAGCGATAAACTCTCTCTTTCCTCTTACTCTTTTACTTGTTGTGTGTGCTGGAGTACCGCCTTTAGTCGAGCAAATCGACGCCGGGACTTATTCTATCGGTCTATTTTGCCGAACCACTAAGTTACGGGTAAGTAAACACACCAGCATCGCTTGTCAAGCGATAATGGGAGGACAAACAAACACACACACACACACACACACACACACA
>NC_068995.1:12645545-12646957 GCF_001194135.2 Octopus bimaculoides
CTCTCTCTCTTTCTTATCTCCTTTCTCTCACCCACCCTCTCTCTCTCTCTCTCTCTCTCTCTCTCTCTCTCTCTCTTTCAGCTTATGCCAACATTTGCATCAGGTTCTCATTAATAATACCGACAGTCATGAACTCCAGATGTGGGAAGACAGGGTATCTTCTATGAAGGATTCTTCGTAGAGTCCAAGGTTTTTAAACTTTTCTATTGTTTTGCTAATTTTTTTTTTATTGTCCCCTAATATTTCCTTACCCTCACCATGCGCCATAACACTCACAATGCCACAAAACGCCCGAATGAAACTTCTGCTCGGAGTCTCAGGTTGTGTTTACGTGAGATGACCCTCTTGAATTTTTAGTGTCTCACCTCTTCAGCCACCAGTGTTGTCAGCACTAAGGTCGAGAGAATTACACTTGCATTGATTTCAGCATCGATTAGTCTTGAATCCGAGTTATGACCGAGCAGATTAATGATTAAAAGCATTCCAGCCATCCGTTACCACACTATTTTTAGTTCAGAGAATAGTTCATCTAGGACTACATTATCCAATGTGTCCTTCCTTTCTTCCATATAGTTATGTGTGAACATAGAATTTTTCTCACAAATTACTGGTTAATATTATAAAATTATACCACGCCAAGAAAAATACTTAGCGGCATTTCGTTCGTATTTACGTTCTGCGTTCAAATGCCACCGGGATTAACGCTGCCTTTTGTCCTTTCGGGGTTGATAAAGTAAGTACCAACTTACTCCCCAAACCCTGAACTTGCGGGCCTTGTGCCAAAATTTGAAATCAATATTATAAAATTATGTCTTTTCTTTAAATGTTAATACTGTGTCACAGTATTTGTTCATTGTTTCTTTTCTCCAACTAAAAAATGAATTTAAATTCATTGAGAATTAATTGGACTTCATTCAGTCCATCATCACAAGTAAATTATCAAAATCCAGATCATTATCCCATTTAAGTTATTTCCCTTGGTTTACGCGTTCGCCACTACAACCTCGTTTAGGCTTAGCAGCCATTCCTATTTGTTTTCACAGTCCTGTTTGTGTTACCAATTTTGATCCTCTGCAAAATCCCAAATTTTATTTAATTTGCTTTACGGGAGCAACTGTTTTATCGAAAGCGTATATTGTTGTTAAATGCTCGAAATATGAGAGTAGAAAAACAGCCAACAACTGGTGAAGGGTTATTTTGCCGTTGTTTTTCTGGTTTTCCATTTATATCTTTCGTTATTCGAAAAATAGTTCATATTCCATGTACTCGTACTTCGTATCTTTTGTTGTACACGTTTCGTGACGTCCTGTGCCAACATATGCATATATATATGTATATACGTATAGATGTATGTACATATACGTATGTATATATGCATATATTATTTACATTATATATATATATATACATAT
>NC_068995.1:12647019-12649810 GCF_001194135.2 Octopus bimaculoides
ATATATATATATATATATATATTGTGTGTGTGTGTGTATGTGAATTTTTCATTTACACTTCTTGATAACCAGTGCTGTTTGTTTATGAGCAGTAAATTACTGGTTCGACTAATATATTTGATGAAATAAGAGCCAGACTCGGAAATAAGTAATAGAGTTGATATCATTGGCCCAACCTTTGAAGCCGGTGCCCCAGTATGGTCGCAAGCTAATGGCGGAAGTCAATAAAATAATTGCTTCAAATTATGACACAATATCAGTAATTTCAATCGGTACACTAACCACAGAATTTGAATGGTACCTTATTTTATCGATCTCCGAAAGAGAACAGCAAGTTTGACCGTGGCGGAATTTGAACTCAAAACGTAAAGAACCAGAAGAAATTTTGTCGTGCATTTTGTTCGACGCGCTAACTATGCCGAATAGTAAGAAAGAAAAACAGAGAAGAGCTTTCGTGTTCGAAGTGTCTGTTGCAATGTTGTCTGATAATGATGCCACGAAATAACGAACCAAACAATTAATATTGGAATATTGGAATAATGGAATTACTTTGTGTCTACTAAAAGGAAGATGTATAGCAATAAAATGGCAAAGAATAACAGCAATTATGTTACATTGCATAAGAGAATTAAACTAATTCGTTAGAATGACGTCAGAGCATCCACTTTCAGAATTCAAGACTGCGACAGTCAAGAAATTACAGATATCCTCAGAGACAAAATTCTAATGACTCTTAATGCATTGTCCCTGAAGGCATTTTTCTCACACTCTTTATCTTTGTCAAAATTTGCCCAGAACACTTTTCAAGAACATCGATAAAAATAGGCAGCGAAAAGGTGTCTAGTGCTTTAGCACGACTCGCTAGAAATACAAATCCTACTCAAATCACAATCTATTACCGTCGTAAATATCATCCTTCTGATTTCGGTACAAGGTTTCTAATTTGAAGGGAAGAGGGTAGATCAATTACATCGATACCCAGTATTTAGTTTATCGATTCCAAAGAATGTAAGGTTAAGGTGACTTTTGGAAGTGGGGAGAAGAGCCGGTAGAAATGTCGTTAAACATTTTGACCAACACGCAAATAATTCTGCCAGCGTAAATAATGAGATGATACATTAGATAATCGATCCCTAAAAGCATTTTGAATGGTGGGATACTGAATGGGTGTAGAAATGTTTTTGATGCTCAATGGCTGAACTGTGATTCCGGTGTCAAATTCGCTGCATTTGGTGCGCCGAATTAGATAAGCCATCTAAGTCTCCATCAACGTGTCCGTATCACGGGTGGTGCAGTTGGCCAGAGAGCTTTGGTATCTTTTGTAGACGGGTTGTTTCTTCTACAAATATTTCTTTAAAGAAGGTATTGAGTGAGACAGCTGTCTATCTTGCCTTTCAGTACGGATGGCATCGCTGATAGTCTCTGAACTGAAGTCATTTCAAAAAAGTTCTGCTGGAAAAATCTTTCTGTTTCGGATCCTCGTATCTTAAAGACAATTAGTAAAGGAAGCTTGGTTTCAGCATCTTTTGGAACGGTATGGATGGCATAATTTTCTGTCTGGAGCTACCTTATCTGGAAGCCCTATATAATAATAATAATAATAATAATAATAATAATAATTATTATTATTATTATTATTATTATTAATAATAATAATAATAATAATTATTATTATTATTATTATTATTATTATTATTATTATTATTATAATAATAATAATAATAATAATAATAATAATAATAATACTAATGATAATTCAAATACGAAAAGGAGAAATTCAATTGATGTTACAATCGTTTCAGTGAACGACCCTTATTATTCTTTACCATATGCAGTATACCTCATAAAGTAAAATCATTATTGTTCATTCACATTCACAGAAATCATTATTTTATTTATTTATATATCTGTTATTCTCTTGGTCAGTTATAACATATCAAAATACAAAGGAATTCGCTGATGAAGGATTATTTATATACATCTTATCTATCTGGAGGGAGTAGACATGGCTATAAGTCTGTTCAGGTACGTGATGGTGATAAGGCACAAAATGGTGAAGCATCAATGTCCATCACACTTACATAGGACCTGGAGTGAGTTATCTCGCTCTACCATGACTCTCAAATGTGTGTGTGTGTGTGTTTGTGTGTATATATGTATATGTATATGTATATTAGAAGGCTTGGAGGTGATATACAGGAATTATATATTAGAAAACATAATAAGGTACTGATATCCAGATATCTGAGTACCTTATTAGTTTGTCTAATGTATATGTATATACATATATATATATATGTACACACATATATTAAAAAAATGTATATATATATATATACATATATATATACATACATGCATGCATACATAAATACATACTTACATACATACATACATACATACAACTGGTTTCCATAAGAGTTTGTCTCTCAAATTTCATTCACAAAAATTTACTACTTAATCTGCAATAGAATCGAACATGGATCAGCGAGGTTTTGATGCAGCTTTCATAACCAGGCAGATATTCCTAAAGCCTGTAATATATTTATATCTAAAAAAATCAAATTGGATGGTGACGGCTGGAACACATTTGATCATAAATGTCTGCACAATCAGAGCGGTCCTAAGGGGGAGTCGAACCACAACAACAACAACAACAACAACAACAACAACAGCAACAACAGACACAACACCATATTCACATACAAATCTATAATAAATTTCTGTCCCAGTCCACAAAAGGAAAATAAAAGCATATACATACATATACATGAAATAATTTATATATATA
>NC_068995.1:12652146-12653209 GCF_001194135.2 Octopus bimaculoides
ATATATATATATATATATATATATATATATACATATATACACACATATATATACATATATATATATATATATATATATATATATTCTTCATTTATTAGCCCTTTCTCTCAAACACACGTACACACATATGATTGTGCATGCATACGTATATATATAAGTATTTGTATGTACATACAATCTCACACATATACATATATACCTTCACACAGACATACATATACATATATAAATATATACATAAATGTACGCATGTGTGTAGGTATGTATGTAAGTATGTATGTAAGTATATCAACACAGCCAATCAGTCTCTACACATATACTTCGAAAGATTTATATGAGTGTCCATGATCATATATACATAAGTACATAGAAATGTCTGCATACTTAAACACACAAATACACAAACACGCAAATACAAACATTTATATATATATATATATATATATATATATATATATATATATATGGCAAAGAAGAAAATGGAGGGGATACAAAAATGACATTCTATTATGTCTATTTATTCTAAAACATATGGAAGTATTATAAGAATACATACACATGCAAAGAATGTGTGTTACACACATATGTTCTAGTAATACATAAAAGAGCAAAATATCAGTTCCTTACGGCCGTTTCTGCCAACAGGCCACGATAATTGGGTACACTATCAAGAAGCTATGATAATTGGGTACACTACCAAGCGGCTACAATAATTGGGCACACTACCAACAGGCTACGATAATTGGTACACTGCCAGAATTACATTGGATAGGTACTATCCCTTAGTTGGTTGGCTTCTCAACCTCTAACTCTCACGGAAATATATATATATATATATATATATATATATATATATATAGACAAAGGGCTTCTTTTATTTTCCGTCAAATAAATCCATTCACAAAGCCTTCGTCAGCCCGAGGCTGTAGTAAAAGATAGCTTTCCAGCGTGCCACTAAGTGAGTCTGAACCCGGAACCATGTGGTTTGGAAGCTAACTTCTTACCTTACAGTCACACCTGTTCATAATTCCTAAATACATATATAATACATGTATATATATAT
>NC_068995.1:12653897-12654803 GCF_001194135.2 Octopus bimaculoides
ATATATATATATATATATATATATATATGTATATTGTGTCTATGTATTTACTTTGTACGTATAATGATGTTCATGGATTAGCTTTGTCTTCATTTTCATCTTCAACGAAAAGAATAGCTTTTATCCATGATTTTGGTGAGACTGTAAGTTTCATTCTCGACAAATTAAGCTGAGTGTGTATCATAATTGATATAGTATGATAATAATGTGCCATAATCGATATAGTTGTTATCACGGTTAGTGTTACTTTCGTTGCAGCCGCTGTTGATTATTTATGATGCTACTGTTGTTGATATTGGCATTGAAGATCTAACTAAAATGTATGGTGTGGTGTAGTTGATAAATCGAATGGTATGCACCTGGTAGTTTGCCAGTAAAAAAATGCAGCAGCATCTGTTAATTTGCCTTTTCTATCTACGCTGACCAACAAGAAAACTTGCCATTATAAGTTGTGCGAAACAGAGTTTATTTTAACGAGATACCTATTGAAATCACCTGAGGAGATACATCTACACTGAAGGATACACCTGAACCAGTTGTGCATTGACCCACTGCGAGGAGATGGGTCGAGAAGATCGTAGTGGTGAATAACGATTCTCGTATTTTCCATCTTCTGTCTCTCTCATTAATTATATATATATATATATATATATATATATAAACTGGGTATTAATATTTTCGGTCGATAACTGACGAAGAATTAGGGTCCTTGTGTCTGTCCGACGTGTACATTTTGTAGTATTTAATGCATTTTTCATTTATTATGATATATATATATATATAAGAAAAGAGATTTTTACGAGTAGTGGATGCACATAAGTATACAAAATATACAAAATAATTCATATATAATGTCCTATAAAAAAAAACCTTATAAGGGGAAAATATTGTTAGTATATACTAATA
>NC_068995.1:12655053-12657651 GCF_001194135.2 Octopus bimaculoides
CAAGGCTTTGATCGGCCCGAGGCTATAGTAGAAGACAGTTGCCCAAGGTGCCACGCAGTGGGACTGAACCCGGAACCATGTGGTTGGTAAGCAAGCTACTTACCACACAGCCACTTCATACATGTATGTGCTATTTCTTTACTATCCACAAGGGGCTACACACAGAGGGGACAAACAAGGACAGACAAACGGATTAACTCGATTATATAGACCCTAGTCCGTAACTGTTACTTATTTAATCGACCCCAAAAGGATGAAAGGCAAAGTCGACCTCGGCGGAATTTGAACTCAGAACTTAACGGCAGACGAAATACCGCTAAGCATTTCGCCCGGCGTGCTAACGTTTCTGCCAGCTCGCCGCCTTAATGTGTGTGTGTGTGTGTGTGTGTGTATGTGTATGTGTGTGTGTGTGTGTGTGTGTGTGTGTGTGTGTGTGTGTGTGTGTGTGTGTGTGTGTGTGTGTGTGTGTGTGTGTGCGTGCGTGAATGTGTGTTTGAATGTGTGTGTTTGTGAGTATGTTTGAGTTTGTGTGACCTGCATATTTGCACATACACACATACTCCTACATACGCAGACACTCTCACAAATTAGTATGCAGATATTTGGGAATATGCACATATACAGAAGCACACATACACACTCAGGCGCATATCTAGCATGCACTTGCGAATACATACACACACGCACTCACACACACACACATGTACACCCACAAACACGCGCGAACACACACACGTACACATAGACATCCACACACGGATGCACACACGCACACATACATGGGTGCACACATCCACACAGGCCCCTGCACGCACACGCAGACATGCATTTACACGAGCAAAACTCGCGCGGGCGCGCGCATGCACCTTCGTTCTGGGTCTGACATGGCCATTTTGAAAGGAATTATAATTTAACCCTCTCGCCCCTTCCTGACTCACTGCTTTCGCTTTCATTAGCCTCCTTCAGTGCTTTGGCTGTCGTCAAGCAATTTGTGGTAAGGAAAGGAAGGAAGGAAGCAAGGAAGGAAGCAAGGAAGCAAGGAAGCAAGGAAGGAAGGAAGGAAGAAAAGAAGGAAGGAAAAGGAAGGAATGGTGGCATGAAGGAAAGGAAGGAAGGAAAGGAAGGAAGGAAGGAAGAAGGAAGGAAGAAAGGAAAGAAAGAAAGAAAGAAAGAAAGAAAGAAAAGGAAGGAATGGTGGCATGAAGGAAAGGAAGGAAGGAAAAGGAAGGAAGGAAGGAGGGAAGGAAGGAAGGAAGAAAGAAAGACAGAAAGAAAGAAAAAAGAAAGAAACGAAGAAAGAAACGAAGAAACGAAGAGTGAAAGAAAGAAAGCAAGAAACAAAGGAAGGAAGGAAGGAAGGAAGGAAGGAAGGAAGGAAGGAAGGAAGGAAGACAGAAAGAAAGACAGAAAAAAGACAGAAAGAAAGAAAGAAAGAAAGAAAGAAAGAAAGAAAGAAAGAAAGAAAGAAAGAAAAGGAAGGACGGAATGGTGGAAAGAAAGAAAGAAAGAAAGAAAGGAAAGGAAGGAAGGAATGGTGGAAAGAAAGAAAGAAAGAAAGAAGGAAGGAAAGGTGGGCGGAATTAAGCGAATAGTGAAAGAAAGTGAAACGTGAAAAGTGAAAAGGAATGCTGGGAGTATTTAGGCCAAATTTAAGGGTTGGAATATGTCTGAGGAGTTCTGTTAATATTATAAGGGGACAAACGCTTAATTGACAACCACCCTTTGCCTGACCCCTTCTCTGATATGTGATGGGGATTTTGTGGTCTTAAGTATTCAGGTCCCTGATCAATTGTCTAACTTCCGGTTGTCCAGCCTTTTCTCTCTCTCTCTCTCTCTCTCTCTCTCTCTCTCTCTCTCATTTCTCTTTCTCTGTCTTTCTCTCTCTGTCCCTCTCCTATCCCACTCTCTTACTCTCCGTCTCTCCCCTCTCTCTCCACTTACTCTTTTTCGTTTTCTTCCTCTCTCTCTCTTTCTCTCTCTCTCTCTGTCTCTCTCTCTCTCTCTGTCTCTCTCTCGTAGCCCCTCTTTCTCATTTTCTGTCTCTCTTCTATCTACCCTTTCATTTTCTCTCTTTCTTTCTCACTGTCTCTCTCACAATCTGTCAGTCTCTCTCTTAGTTTCTCTCTCTCATTTTCCCCTCACTCCTACTCTCTCCCTCTCTCTCTCTCTCTCTCCGTCTCTCTCTCTCTGTCTGGCTGTCTTTCTGTCTTCCTTACTCTGTCTTTTTCTCACTTACTCTTCTCTCATTCCTGTATCCCTATCCCTCTCCATCTTTCTCACTTTTTCTCTCCCTATCCCCCTCTCTCTCCCCATCCCCCCTTTCTCTCCCTCTCTCCCTCGCTCTTCAAACTTAAAATCCAAACTCTAATTCGCTAATCACTAATCTCCTACATTTAGTTAATATTCCAGATGTTCCAGCTGACGATCGGGAGGAAGTGGCGGAGAAGTACGACGACGAAGATAAGGCGGAGGACAGGATGGATAATGGTAAGGAGGAATACGATGGTGAACATGTCTGCATACATACACACATACACATGCATATATGTGTGTGTATATACATGTGTGTATATATATATATATATATATATATATATA
>NC_068995.1:12658479-12660274 GCF_001194135.2 Octopus bimaculoides
TACACATGCATATATGTGTGTGTATATACATGTGTGTATATATATATATATATATATATATATATACATACACACATACACATACACATCTGTAAATAATGGACTGGAAGAGATAATCAAGTACTATATATGTTTCAAAAGCACATCAAGTGCGTATTACGTAACATTACAGATGTTTCATAGCAGACCCGGGTACTTATTCATCACGTGCATACGACTGCTCCATTGAAAGACGGCCGCCATATTAGAGAATGCAAAATAAGATGCCGGCAAGCAGAAAGCATCAAAAACAGAAGAGGAGAGAGTGGAATAGATAAAAATTACATATATATTCCATATACTTTATATTGCACCTGTATTTAAATCCCGTATGATGGTATTCGTTTTTCAAAATTAACGTCTAAGTGTGTATCTATTAGTTGGTATATTTAATTTTCTTCTGAGTATTTGTGTGTGTAGCAAGTATGTAGATACATATTCGTATGCTTGTCCGCATATATATCAAAGAATATATATGTCTATATGCATATTTGTGTGTGCGTTTCGAACTCAAACATTTACCTCTATTTAACTGTCTCTGATGAAGGGATATCCATAACATCCCAGAAACAGCTGTAAGACAATATCTATGTCTATATCGCTTTCCTTATAAATGTCCTGAAAACTCCTCACAGCCTTGGCTTCGTTATCTCTTTTTATCTAATATATATATATATATATATATATATATATATATATATATGTATATATATATATATATAAATATATGCGTGTGTGTACGTGTATATTTCTTTATATTTGTTTATATAGTCTTAAATTATATGAATATACGAATATACGTTGTACGCGTACGTCTACGTGGTGTGTGTATGTGTTTCCGTGTGTGTGCGTGCGCGCGTGTATGTGTGTGTGTATGTGTGTGTGTGGACTAATGTATTCATGTGTGTGTACATACAACTAACTTAACTAGCGTCATTTCCATTAGTTCTTATTCAATTTTCTTTTTTTACTTTTACCCTTCTTTTTCTCTTCCCCTTTTTCCCCTATGAGATCTTAATATTCATGTTTATCTTTGATAAGAAATAAACATCCCAGCTTTTGATGCACCGACTTCCCATCATTGACGCCACTTATACATCAATGAGACAATAATCTGCTCTAGCCACCAGAATAATTTCAGTATACACCTAAGGAAATGAAACCACAGCTTTATCTATTTCACAAACTAATCGCCGAGGAGAGTACGTCATTCGTTCTCTACCGTTTCCACTTTCAATTTTTTTCTTCTCATTCTTCATCGCGGCGGACTACTTTAAGCGGAGCAGTCCTATCTATACACCTGATGAAAAAGCATACTAGACTACTATGAGACATTCACAATGTTACGTAAAATACACCTGGTGTACTTTTGAAACATCAGTAGTGCTCGATTACCTCTTGCAATCCTTTTATTTACAGATTGCATTATCGCATTATAACCAACATCTGCTGCTTTCGAAACAGATTTGTAGAGCATCTGCCATCTTATCGAAATTCTATGTGTAATCTCGATACGGGACGAAGTGTACTTGATGCTTTGATTCATAAATTTTACTGAATAATTTCTATTTTCTATACAAGGCTTCCTTATGCCTGAGAGTAACTATCTGCGTTTACCACGACCAGTTGACTAATCCTATTATATTTTACATGTATATACACATAAATATATATGTATGTATATATATATATATGTATATATGTATATATATATATATATATATATATATATATATATATATATATATATATATAT
>NC_068995.1:12660284-12664456 GCF_001194135.2 Octopus bimaculoides
CAGACAGACAGATAGATAACTTTCTTTTATTAGCCACACAGGGCTGCACACAGAGGGGACAAATACAACTGTAGAGCTTTTCTTTAAAAAAAGGAAAAAAAAAGGTAAAATAAAAATTAACAAATCCGATCAAAAGGGATCGGTAGGGGGAAAAATAGATAGATAGATAGATAGATAGATAGATAGATAGATAGATAGATAGATAGATAGATAGATAGATAGATAGATATTGGGTCATCCCATAAATACTGCGGTTGTTTATACTTTTATAATTCAAATTTAAGATAAACAAAGTTCCTTTTTAATCTAAAATATATTCTCCTTCATTTTCTACATTGCTCTTCCATCTATCTGGTAGACTTGCAAGGCTCCTCTTCTAAAATTCACTTGTCCGTGACGAAAAATACTCCTCCAGTACAATTCTGACCTCGTCTACAAAATTCATATTTGTTCCCTCCAAATGATTTTGAAGACTGCGGAATAAATGATAATGAGATGGGGCAATGTCCGGTGAATACGGTGGGTAGGGCATCACTTCCCATTCAAACTGCTCCAACCTTTGGAATGTCATCCTCGTTGTATGCAGCCGAGCATTATGCTCATAGGAGAACACCTTTCATCTTGAAACCAAAGGTGGTCGTTTTCCTTCAAGCGCTGACTTAAGCCACTCAAGCTGCTCGCAGTAGATCTTTCCTATCGTTTCGTTTGGATTTAAAAGTTCAAATTGGACAAAACATTTCATATCCTACCAAAGAGATAATAATACCTTACATGGGTGAAGACCTTCTTTAGCCTGGAGTGCTGGTGTTTCTCCTTTCTCTACACACTGACTTCGGCGCTTGACATTTTTAGAGAGAATCCGTTTCTCGTCACCAGTCACTACTCGAACCAAAAAGATTCATTCGGGAGACCTGACAGCAAAGAAGGTACACATTCACTCTCTGCACGCGATTAGACACGGAATGTTGGCGAGGAACCCATTGACCCAATTTGCTGACTATTCCGATGGCATGCATATATATATATATATATATCAAATATATATACATATATATTTGATAACCAAGAGTAGGGTGGAGGTTCGTTCACATCATAAACATTTTATTAAAAGGTTTTCTACATCATGTATAACAATGAGCAACATATGTTCCTACCGCAGTAACTGCACATTGCTCTGTATGCGCGCACGTGCGTGTGTGTGTGTGATAATGATTATTTCAATTAGGAATATAGTGATACTAATAACCAGTCGTTTGAATACGATGTATAATATTCTTTAGAATAAAGTGTTAGGTGAGTCCAGAACATAATATAAATTATTGATTAACAGCAAACAATAATTATGTAATCAGCTTCATTAGCTTAGAGCTGTTTCTGCCGTAAGAAGCAGTGCACTGGGTATATCCTCGTTACGCAATTAGACCACATAATGCAGAAATGCATAGAGCTTTAGTACAAGAATTACAATAAGACAACCATCAAAACATACCAATTCTAATTTGCCTTTCATTCCAATTATTCGGGTATAGACGTCGCACTGGAATTAAGTAAAAATTATGCAAAAACATAGTTCTGAGTTTCGCGTTACGTTGTTCATTCTATCTGATAGCCTATTCGTACGAACTTCATAAAAATAGAATAATGAGAAACGTTTACTATCTTATACATGGAATTTAACTCATTTTAGTTATTTGTTATTTTAATCGATTTAGTGACCAAGATGTATTTATAAACGCAATACTTTGAAACATTCTAAGTTTGAATTTGAATAAAATAAATCAATATCTTTTTTTATTTTTTAGCTAAATATATAGGATCCTTCTGATTTGGCGGACACCATTTTTTATTTAGTTTTTATTTAGTGTGTTTTCTACCGAAACACTTTAAAACTTCGTATACTTGTATATTTTGTCTTATAGAACTGAGAAAAAAATTTATATTCGAAGTTATTTCATGTTAAATATTGTCGTATTTCGGTAATTTCAACCAATCACTGATGTCTATTTAGCTGTTCTTTATCAACAATAATTTGTGGCAGTGTATATATCGTTAGTCCCTGGTAACCCTAGCCCTAACCCTAACTCTAAAACCCTATCCTTAACCCTAAAATTCTAACCCTGACCCTAAAACCCTAACCCTAACTCTAAAACCCGAACCCTAACCCTAAAACCCTAAAGCTAAAACCAGTACAAACGCACGAACGATGTCATAAATAACAGTACCGCCGATAGTTGTTGTTGACAAACAACGGCAGTAATTTTATTCAAGGAAAAGATCCCATTACACCGCCAGAACGTGTTGTTGACAAACCACAGCAGAAATTGTTTTCACCTCAATAGACGTCAGTGATTGGTTGAAGTTACCGAAATACGACAACTTTTAACATGAAATAACTTGGAATATAGAAATTTCTTAACAAGGCTAAGAGAAAAAGATATTTTATATGACGCATTCTACCAGTATCCCAAGTTTGAAAGTGTTTCCTTAGAAAACAAATGGTGTCCGCCAAATCAGAAAGATCCAATATATAACCTAAATGTATATGTTTATAATGTTTAAATACTAAGACCCATTTCAAACAAATGTTTTACTTTCTAATATTAAATATTATTTTAAGTTCAGTCTAACGGTGTTTCGCGTTTATGAAATTATTTTTAAATGTTTTTCTTGAAAATTTCAGATTACTAATAAAACAGTTATGTCCATTGTTTTCGCAAAATTTAACACGATACATAAACCCAAACCAGCTTTCAAAACGCAAAAGAGTAAAAGGCAGACGACGATATGCTAAAAAAAATGTGAAAATCACAGACGATAATCTTTCTTTGCTGCAAACGATTCGCCACAAACTTTTAAGTGTAACAAATGCTGAAGTGTGAAGAAATTTAAAACTCTGAAATACTTAGCAAGGGAAAGAAAAAGTTGCCAAGTTTTAACAAAATTCTCACCTTACACTGAACTTTTGACTTCTTTCAAGTTACTTTCTCTTTGTAGTAGTTGTATTAGTAGTAGCAGTAGCAGCAGCAGCAGCAGTACAAGTTGATTATATTTTCCATCTTCTTCATATCCTTTCTCCTCCTTCTCCTCCCTCTCTTCTCCCTCCTCCTTTTCTTTTTATCAGATTACATCAGCTTTTATTTTCACACTATATATCCGCCATACTCAAACATCTTTTACACAACAGCAAAAATCCTCGCTGGAAACCAGATTTTGTTTCAAATTGCGAAAGCAGTTTATTATTTTTGATACAGTTAACATTTTTATTTCTCCCGATGTTTTTATGTACTTATTTTTACGTTATCTGTGTTTAAATTGTAAAATAAGGTTTTTCTCGTAATTAGTTTAACATAAGCAGTGGTATTGTGCTTTTGCTATACAACTCTTGGAAATGTTTACTTTGTACATGAATAGACAGCTCGTGTTCATAGGCAAAGACTCGAGAGTGGATTCAGAAAAGAACAAATACGAAACAGAACAGGCATTAATCATCAATATTTTATGTAGTCTAAAATTTCTAAAGCAAAAACTAGACGTTTTCTAAAATACTGGTTTACAAATTACGGAAACATGATATGACAATAGTTCAGGCTAGTCCATATTGCTCGCAAGAGGTCTTTCCTTTTTTTTCTTTTCTTTATTTATTTTTGTTTGTAGCCTTTTTGTGGTTGTTGTTGTTGTTGTTGTTGTTGTGTTGTTCAAACCATAAAGTGATAAAAACAGCATTGGACATGAGCCTGAAGACATATATAAAGAAACACATACACACACATTTGTGTTCGTATGTATATGTGTGTGTGCATATATGTATGTGTGTTTGTATATATGTATACGTGTGAGTGTGCGCGCACGCGAGTATATTGTATATGTTCATATATATGTGCGAGTGCATTTATGTACGTGGGTGAGTGTGTTTGTCTATGCGTATGAGTGTGTACGTATCCATACACACATACATACATATGGATAGATAGACAGACAGATATATAGAATAGACTGATATGTATGTATGTATGTATGTATGTAGGTAGGGAGGTAGGTATGTATGTATTATGTAAGTATATATGTATTATGTATGTATGTATGTATGTTTGTATGTATGCATGTATGTCTGTACGTATATATGTACGTATGTATGTATATATATATGTATGTATGTATGTATATATATGTAT
>NC_068995.1:12665300-12670300 GCF_001194135.2 Octopus bimaculoides
TATATATATATATATGCAATGTAACTGCATGTAGTGTTGGCGATTTCTTCTCACTCTTTGGATCTTTCTCGTTCTCCTTTCCGACGAAGTGCTATGCTCGAAACGTCAAACTCTTTTCACCAGGCGTCAATCTGATACAAGCCTTGTACAGGCCCTCTATTTGTGCTTTAATTTCATTCGTCTATTTGAATTGACACACACAAAATGGATTTCCACACAAATTCATTCACAAGGCAAAATCGGCCCGAAGCTACAGTACAAGTAAATTTCGCAAGGAGCTACGCTGTGGAACTGAACCCGAAATCACGTGGTTGTAAAGTGAACTGTTTAACCACCCAGTCATACAAGTATATACATTGACAATTGTTTATATTTACAATACAAACAAAGAAACATCGACAATTATATAAATATATTATTTAACGGTGTATCTAGCAGAAAATACGCTTAGAGATAATAGTTTGTAATATACCGGGTTAGAAGCCCCGTGAGTGATAAAAAAGAGGTGAGGTTATCAACGGGACTCGAACCGCTGTAGAAAGGGAGTAAATTTGAATCCCATAGGTAGCCTCTGACCATATTTTGAACCCAATACACGGCAAATCTTTATAAATGTCTGGATTTGCTTCGAGATAATACTTTAAATGATTTATTTATGTATATGCGTATAAAGATAGATAGATAGATAGATAGATAGATAGATAGATAGATAGATAGATAGATAGATAGATAGATAGATAGAATGAATGACAAGAGAATGAGCATGTGAGAGAGTGATAGTGGGTGGGAGATGCTTAATAAATAAAGATAGGAATCAAACCATTGCCACCGTTGTGATGGATAGAAACTAAACTAGACCAAGATGCTAGCGTGTAATTTCTAAAGAGATTGGAGGACAATGAAAATGTAGCCGAGAATATTTTCGCATGTCATTTCAAATATATATTATATATATATACATATATATTTTTTTTTTTGAAGAAACAGATAACAACAAACAACAACAACACTATCAGCACCACCACCATCAACAACAGTAATAATAATAATACTGATGATGACGATGATGATGATGATGATGAAAATAATAATAATACTAAATACCATTGCCATTAACACAACAGGAAGCTCTTCATATTGTCAATGATACTGGAGTTTTCATTCAATGGAAACGAAGACAGATGAATTACCATGAAATCGGTGCTGTATTTGTTTTTGTATAGTTGTTGTTTAGTTCCTTTTTTTTTGTTTGAGAGTTTCTTGTTTTCCTTTTGTTTTTGTTTTTTGTTTGTGGCATTATGTAGCTTTTTTTTATCGTATTTATTTTTTTTTGTTTTATTTCATTTATTTTTATTTTTATTTTATTTTTTATTTTCTATTTTTCTTTCTTTCCATATCTCCTACTCAAGCGGCAATCGAAAACTCCTTCCGCCATTTTCTGGTACCATTGTTGGCCGCTATTCTTCGAATAAAAGAAGTATAGCTATGAAAGAGTTGATGTGTCGATAAGACGGGGGAAAGCTTAATTTCGTATTTTCATTTTATCCGAGATGGATTTATTGATCGGGGAGTTGGAAGGTTGACAGTATGCCTCTGTATTCTCTTAGTATAAAGCTCAACTAAAGGGAGTGTGATGTGATGCGCGGTGGCGGTGAGGTTATTAATCTCTCTGAAATATCGGGGAAAATCGACAACAACGGTTTGTGATATTAACAAGAAAGTATGGAGGAATGATAGTAGTATATATATATATATGGAAGAATAACAGGCACGGATATGGATATGGATATGGATGGATAAAAGGGAAACCTCTCCAATGAGATCATCAGATATCGTATACTGCTAAAACCTCATTAATACGATCACAATGAAAGTAATTTACAACATAATCGCACTTTATCCTCCTCACCTCTTTTTCTCTCCTTTTTCTACCACACACACACACACACACACACACTCATACACACCCCTACCCCTTTCCCATTCTCTCTCTCTCTGTCTTTCTTTCTGTTTTTCTGCTTCTTTCTCACTCTTTGTATGTGTGTGTCTGTATGTACACAGATACGTGTGTCTGTATACAAATATGTTTCTTATAGCTCATATATATGTGTGTGTCTGTGTGTGTGTGTGTGTATGTGTGTGTGTGTATGTATATGTATATATATATATATATATATATATATATATATATATATATATATATATATATATACAGGCACACACGGGTGTGCATTCATGTGTACTCGTATATAAGTCGTGGTAACTGTAGTAGTAGTAGTAGTAGTAGTAGTAGTAGTAGTAGTAGTAGTAGTAGTAGTAGTAGTGCAGGTGCTACAGCTGGTAATGATGATGGTGATGATTATGATGAAGACGGCGACGGCGACGATTGTCTGATAAAAAAAACAAATTACATAACACTACGTTATGAAAAACGAAGTTATTATATATTTATATGCACGGTATGTATATGTGTGTATGTGTATGTATGTGTGTATGTGTGGGGAGTGTATGTAGGTATATGCGCGTGCATTTATGTATGCATGCATGCTTTGATACGTAAGCGTGTGTGTTTGTATTGTGTAGAGGAGTTAATGGCTTAAGAATGGTCTAATATATACTGACAGACACAAGCAGACTATATAAACATCATGACGCCTCCGAACGCTCTCTCTATTGTAGTCAAGACTAAGAAATAACGATTGAATAAAACACAACATGCCATGTAATGGGATGTGCTCAGAGAATAAGGATGAATGCCACAATCACTCCATCTTCCATTTTACTCTCCCACCACTACCAAAAAGGAAATAATTTTAAAAACTTGGGAACCTCAATGTGGTGGCTGCATTTGCTAGAAATATATACCAAATCTCATGTAGATCATATCCTACTACTGTAGGATGAATACCACAATCATTCCATCTACCATTTTACACCCACTCTTCTAGAAAAAAATTAATAATTTTTTACAATAGTGTTTTTTTTTTCTGACCCAAGCAACATACGAACAAACTTGGGAACCTCTATGTGATGGCTGGATTTGCTAGAAATATATACCAAATCTCATGTACATCATATCCTACTGATGTAGGATGAATGTCACAATCATTCCATCTACCATTTTACTCCATCACCACTATAAGAAAATTAATAAGTTTAAAAAATTGAATTTTTTCTGAACCAACCAACATACAAGCAAACTTGAGGACCTCTATGTGATGGTTGAATTTGCTAGAAATATATACCAAATATCCTGCAGATCATATCCTACTGCTGCAGGTTTCAAAGCTTATTTATCACCTCGTGGGACACAGGAGATGAAAAAGAAACAAAAACGTTCTCGTATTCTTCACATTTAAAGTTAAAAAGCATTAAGATATGTTTTAAACTTTTTTTATTAATAACAGGCCTGTAGTTTTTGAGGGGAAGGGGAAGTCATTACATTTACCCCAGTGTTTAACGGGTACTTCTTTCATCGATCCCCAAAGGATGAAAGGCAAAGTCAACCTTAGCAAAAATTGAATTCAAAACGTAAAAATGGGTGAAATACCTCTAAGCACCTTTCCCGGCATGTTAACGAATTTATCTTCTCGTCGCCTTTCTTGTTTTATTTATAATATTTGTGAGTGAAACGAAACATCTTCGTCAGTGTCACTGTCACTATCCAACTTTTCGATCAGCTGAAAATCTTGCTCAAGCTCATTGCTTTATATCAAGGGTTCCCGACCATTTTGTTCCCTATGGATCCCTTTGATTCCTATTTCATTTGGTGGAACCGTGGGACCCTTACAGCCATTTTTATGATTGAATATTCTTAGAAATTGTATAAGAAAATGTTAAAATATTCTGTGTATTGTAGAAGAATAATCAATACATTGCACATATATTTTAACAACAAAGTCTTCTATGGATGTCCCCTCCAGGGTCATACGGACCTTGGTTGAGAACCACTAATTTAAAACGTTAGTGACTAAGCATTCCACCACGCGTGCATGTCCCCGTAACGTAATGCTCATGTGCAATAAGCGTGACGAAGTGTGTAATGTGGTTGGTTCTTCGAATTAAACATGTAATTCATCCGTTGGACATTTGCAGAGTTTTTGTCAACCCAAATTCGTTTATAGCATTCAGATCTTACCAAGGCTTTAGTCGACATGGTGACTGCCAAGCGAGTTTTTTCCCCATTTGGCCACGCTCTTTCCACAGTGGAGGCGCGTGGCTTAGTGGTTTCGGTGTTAGATTCACGACCGTAAGGTTGTGGCTTTGATCCCTGGACCGGGCGATCCGTTGTGCTCTTGAGCAAAACACTTCATTTCACGTTGCTCCAGTCCACCCAGCTCCATCGCAGGATTACTCATTTTTGCCGGCTGAGTGAACTGGTGCGTTGCCCAGTCCAGGAATCAAAACCACAATCTTACAATCATGAATCCGACAACCTCACCACTAAGCCACACGCCCCCACACACTTACATGCGGTCATGAAGAAATACCGTGCGCCATATTACAAAAGAAGGCTTCCACTTCATTCTGCCTTCAGTACTATGGTAGTTGTTGTTATTGCTACTGTTGTCGTGGCTATGTTTCTTCTTGCTTAGTTTCAAGTCAGCCTCAACCGAAAAGAAATTCTTCTCAAAGGTGTTCCAACTATGACCATCTCAGCTTATACTCAGTCATTACTTATAGAGCCGTCTATTGACATGGGCTCAACATGCAACTCTCCAGGGAGCTACCCCGTGTTAGGACACCCAATGCCAATCTATATATGCTGTGGTGAAGCATATTCTTGGGGTCTCAGTGCATTGCTTTGCCTTGGGGGCCTAAGATACTTTTAGGACCGTGTTGACTACGTTTCCCTAAGCTTTGCTTCCCATTTTAAAACGATAAATGACATGCATGATTAGAGAACAATTTGACTGTTTTATCTAGAAAGACGAACGGCACGTGGAGGACGTCTTTTGCCAATTATCAGCTGGTGTCACTTAACTTTATCTTAGGTTCTT
>NC_068995.1:12671973-12676973 GCF_001194135.2 Octopus bimaculoides
ACGAGAGGAAAGAGATTGTACTGAGTAGAGTGTTGTGAGGAAAGATAAGAAGAAAAGGTGACTTATGGCTGCTGAGTGGTTAAGAAACAGGCTTTGCAATCATGTGCTTTCGGAAGAACTTCTGCTGCGCGGAACCCTGGGCCAGTTTCTTCCATAGTCCTGGACCGAACAACGCCTTGACAGTGAATTTAATATGCGCACATGCGCGAGTTGGCAGAATCGTTAGCACGCCGGGCGAAATGCCTAGCGGTATTTCGTCTAGTGTTACGTTCTGAGTTCAAACTCCACCGAGGTCGACTTTGCCTTTCATCCTTTCGGGATCGATTAATTAAATACCAGTTACGCACTGGGGTCGATGTAATCGACTGAGACCCTTTGTCAGTCCTTGTTTGTCCCCTCTATGTTTAGCCCCATGTGGGCAATAAAGAAATAAATATGTGCGCGCGTGTGTATGTATGTGTGTAGAAGAGTACAGTAGAGTAAATATGGAAGGCATACACATATTATATTACATTATATTATCACTATATTGGATACATTATTGTTTTAGTTCTCAGAGCATATTCTTATTTCTTTACTGCCTACAAGGGGCTAAACATAGAGGGGACAAACAAGGGATTAAGTCGATTACATCGACCCCAGTGCGTCACTGGTACTTAATTTATCGACCCCCGAAAGGATGAAAGGCAATGTCGACCTCGGCGGAATTTGAACTCAGAACGTAGCAGCAGACGAAATACCGCTAAGTATTTCGCCCGGCGTGCTAACGTTTCTGCCAGCTCGCCGCCTCAGGGCATATTCTGTGATAGCGGACAGCAACTTCCTGTCAGAGGTCTCACAGTGTCTCTTTCCGCACATTATGAGCTTTGATACTTGGTTGTTAATTATCGTGCGGAACAATAAAACATCCAAGTACCAATCTCAAAATCCTAGCTGTCCACCGCAGAGCAGTTTTTCGGGCTTGATCTACTCTCATATCAATTCCGATTTCTTTGTCATATTTCTCGAATTTGGTTGTTAGTGATCCGAGTACCCCTAAAAATACTGGAATGACAGACACTCTCCTCATAGTCCTCATTCTTGCAATTTCAACTTTTAATAGTCTGTAGTTTTCAATATTTTCTAGACCTTCGTCACTTATGCGTGCATCCCTAGGTACTGCAATATCTATAACCTTAGTTTCCTTTTTTCCCTTTATCTACCACACCAATATCTGGTCTCCAAGTTTCAATTAGGGAGTCACATTATTATTATTATTATTATTATTATTATTATTATTATTATTATTATTATTATTATTATTATCATTTATTATTTTCAAAACTAGACATGGCAAGAGCCAGATAAACACTATTGAGACTCCTTCAAGTTCAAGTTGGAATGAGTATGAAAAATAAGAAAACAAAAACACAAATATAAATAACCCAAAATGTGAGTAACACAACAAACACGTGTACATTATCGATGAGTAGACATTTTAGCTATGACTTCTGCATCAGCGTTTTTCTAATTACCTCGATATTTCTCCATCTAAAATTATTTCAACTATTAACTTATCATTTTCTATCTTAACATTTTCCAAAATGTTTATCAGTTTTGATGATCAAACGCCGTGATTTATTCGATTCATTTTCCATTCATACGATTCATTCACACACTGCTATCACTTCCGAAAAGTGAAGGTCAACTGCTGTTTTTCTTTATGTAATAAAAATATGAAAAGATGAAAGTTCTCTCGAGTAGTTCACTTGACCTTATTAAACTCTTGAACGGAATCTCAAAGCTGAGCTTTTCATCTCTGGAAAATTGACTCATACGCATAGACAAACTGCTAACTACTACTATTACTACGTCTACTGCTATAACTACTGCAGCATTATTACATTTTTATCCAATATATCAAGATCATTTTATCAACCGATTACCTACTTTTATTAACTTTCGATTAAAAACTACGCTGTCAATGACTTTCTGTTCAAATATCATGTTTTCACGGAGATATATATATATGAATGAGAGAAAGACGTCGGAAGAGACGAGAGAGAGGGAAAGAGAGAAAGAGAGAGAGGGGAAGAGAGAGAAAGAGAGAGAGAGGGTGAGAGAAAGAAAGAGAGAGAAATCAGATGGCGGCCGCTCAGATGATAGAATAGTTCATACGTAGCTTGTAAAGACTTGGTTTATGTTCCGTATCTTATCTCGACACTTGTACAGCAGTGTGTCCATGAACACTTGAGCTATTTTCATCAATAAATTTGGCACGGAGAAGGTATTGTGCTTAAAAATGGGTGCAAATATTGATGTGGAGATTAAAAGATTATATACGCTTCCAATGATGCGGTTCTGCGTAAGATTAACTCCACGAGTACTATGAGAATTGTGTCCAAAAGCATCATACATACACACTATGTCCTTCCTCTTTTAAGAAGGACACTTTCGAAGTTTCAATTGCAGTGCAGTAGATTTCGCTACTATTTCTAGCAACATGAACCATTATGTGAACCTTCCTCGATATACATTTTGTTCTACTCACCGCAACCCAAATAAGTATAGTGAACAGAATTGGAACGAGGTCGTGTTGGTAAGTTACCTGACATAGGCTAGCGTTTTATCTAAGAGCAGATAAATTTCATTTAAACTAGTTGTTTTGAATTATGCGTTCTACACGAATAATATACAGAAAAGTATAATGAAGACTAATTAGAACACGTTTTATTAGTTCAATTTGAGAATTTAAGAGTATCTAGATTTTTTTGCACAATGTGTCCCTCCTCGTTTAGAAAGGATACGTTGAAGTTTTATCTGAGAGAGATTTCGCTACTATCTCTAGCAATGTAGTTTCCACATGGGCAATCTGCGAGGCGCGCACGACTTTCTGAATGATACACCTGACGAATAGCTTCTTGGGTCCGTTTAGATTTTTAATAATGACACCCGCTTATTGTTGAACCATGTCTCATGCGTCCCACTTCTCGAAAAGCGTTGCCCATGCATGATATAGAACCTTCACGATGCGTGTTTTGCGTTACGCTTCTCAGTCTACCTAACTATCGAGAACGAAACAGGTACGAGTTCATGTAGTAGGTTACCTGAGAGCGGCTAGTGTCTTATCCGACCGCAGATAGATATCTCTCATTTAAACTCTTAGTTTAGAATCAGGCGTTCTGCTGGAATAATATGTAGAAGTGTGTATTGAAAATTACTTAAAACACGCATTGTTAGTCCAGTATTTAATCCACTTGAGTATTTCCATGCCTGAGAAACCTTTCATTACAAAAATTTGTGCATCAAACAAATTTTTTAATGAATCTGTCACAAATAGTTGAGCTTTCCGATATTTAATTAATTAATGCTATTTTCCAACCAACAATCCTATTTACTAATCAGAATTTCCCTTTTAAATTTTCGATGAATTTTGCATTTTTTTCTTCTTTAATTTCATTAAAAATTAAAATATTGAAAAATTACGAAGTGGCAGGCGAGCGGGCGTTGTTGGTTAATTTCCGTCTAGTCAAGACTATTAAACAGGCTTCATTGCCAGCGGTAGATATTTCTGTATTTTCTCTATTTTTCATTTATTTATTTATTTATTTCGTCTGAAACGTATATATTTTTTTATGAGTAATGTAGCAGAATCTGAATAAACGAATGGAGCCAGACATGGCCTCGGGTCGACGAAGGCCTCTTGAGTGGAATTTAGTAGGAAAAAAAAACAGAATTTGTGTGGAAGTTCGAAAGAGAGACATCACTCCTATTGTTATGTAGTATACTTTATATGGCTAACAATATTAGACGTATAATACCTTTCATGGATTACACTTTATTATAAGCAATGCAAACAACCTAAGTCTCTGATCTGAGAATAGCTTTCTCCACTCGTCCCCACCAGTGGAAAAGGTCTTGAAAATGTTACAGTTCTTACTCTGTCTCGTCTGGTTCACTAAGAAGTCGAGGCCAATGGGACTGCTCAAGCTGTTCTACAAAGGCAATAGAACGTAGGGTGGTTGTTACTGCCACTTGTGGCATTCTAATGCAATTAATTCTAAAGCCCCATTTGAGATTCAAGTCCATGCCAGAGTAGCAACATTTTATTGGATCAGGTTGCAGCGTGGAAATGTGGGTACATGTTAGTGTCGTATTCAGGATTTTGATAGTGGGATACGAATGACAAAGATAATAGTAAGATAGTGAAATGTTACCAAAATGTTGCGGCCATCAACGGCTATCACAGCCGTATGGAGTATGTTAAAAACATTTGTTTGTATATCACAGAACTTTGGACTTCACTGTAACATTTGTATAGGCGGCTGGAGTAATTCGTATCACTTGCACAAGATACTATGTCAAGTCCCCTATGTCAAGTCCCCAGACACAAGAGGTTATTTAATATCACTTTGACAGGTTAATTCCAAAGTGTTCTCATACGTAGTCTAAGCTAACACAGAAATAATATAAAGTAGTGAATTAGTCTTATTCATTTTATTAATGATAACCATTTGATAAAATTCTATGTGATAATAATGTTTCTAATGAATTGGGATTTTCAGTACTAAGATAAGTTCTGTTTAACATATTAAATGCTGGTTCTATATAAAAACGGATATCAGTTACACTTAAAATGAAATTTAATGGAAACACGTGGCTTATATATACGGGCATCCTAAATCTGATATCAAATATCTAACAGTTCACGGTTAGCATGTTATTTAGGTGAAAAACAGGGTATAAGGTTCATTGAGTGATAAAATAAGTCGTACATAGATATAGATATGGGGAAAGGAGAAGAGAAAATGGAATAAAGAAATTGAAAGAAATGGTGATGAAAGATGCTGTAGATCTACTGCTGTATAACATGGAATAAAACAAGCTTTGTGTACAAGATGGTGTTTATAAGAGGGGATCGTGTAAACGAATAACAAAGAATAAGACAAACTGAATGTAGATATAAAGAAGCACAGAAGAAAAGGTAAGGCAATTCAAGATTATACTGAGTTGAATTGTAG
>NC_068995.1:12680166-12682083 GCF_001194135.2 Octopus bimaculoides
GTGTTTGTATATGCTAGTGCGGGTGTCTGTCTATGTCTGTTGTCCGAGTTTATCTGATGAATATACGAGGTAGTGTTTATTTAGTTTCGAATGAATGAACATGCGTGTGTGTGTGTGTGTGTGTGTGTGTGTGTGTGTGTATGCGTCTGTGTGCATGTGCGTGTGTGTGTATGTGTGTCTGTGTCTGAGTGTGCGTGTACGTACTTGCCTTCGTAAGTAGTGCATGAGTGTCCTTGTTTCTGTTTGTACGCTTTACGTATCTGCGTATGTCTATGAGTATGTATAAATGCGTGCGTGTGTGTGTGTGTAGATTTCTTTTAAATGACTATGTTACAAATGGTTTTTTTTTGTTTGTTTTTTTCCCACTGTCTTCAGTCAGGTATGTCTCTTTTTCTAGCTTGAATATTTTGCTTTTTATTGAATTATTTATAAGGTTGTGGAGTGGCAAATGTATTACAACAGAGAAATTGTCTTGGGGTATTTAGTAAGTGTGCTGTCTTACCTTTCCCCTTGTTTCAATCATGTGACTGCGGCCATGCTGGAGCACCACCTTAAATGGTTTTGGTCGAAGAAATCGACCCCAGGACTTATTCTATGTCAGCCTAGTACTTATTCAATCGGGCTCTTTTGCCGAACCGTTAAGTTATGGAAACGTAAACACACCAACACCGGTTTTCAAGCGATGGGGTTGGAGTCAAACACAGACACAAAGACAGACACACACATACATTTATGCATATATACATTTTACTTATGCGCCCTTTCAAAGTCTAGCCAGGCTCATGTGCCCGGTTTCCCGGTTTCTATGGCGTACTCTTAACGTAGACCACGGGGAGATTCAATGTGACAGAGAAAGAGACTGGGGTACTCCTTTGAAATACAAGAACATGTCATTTTTGTCAGTTGAGTAAACTGGTACAACGTGAAATAAAGTGTCTTACCCAAGGATATAACACACCACTGGGAATCGAACTCACGACCTTACGATCGTAATTCGGAATACCCTAAACACTAAGCCACACTAAAATAACATCCAGGTGACCCTAAAGGAAGCAGAATTGAGATTTAGCAATTCCAGTACCATTTCTGGACACTTTCCGTCTGCCACCTTCTGTCGTTTGTTGCACGATATATTTACAGACGATGCTTTCTCGAGACGAATAGCACAGTTCTGTGACTTATTTTACTTTATATCTACATTAAGTAAGATATACAGAATGTTATTTTGTACAAACACTGCGACAAAACCACCCTCAATAGCAACAACACCTACAATACTAAAAACAAAAGGAAAACAAACTAATCAGTTTTAATAACGATAGGTAATATTTATCTGCTACAAAAAGTGGAAATAAAGCAGTATTCCGTTCTCTAACACAATAACCACTTTCGGCGAAAGATAACTAGTAAAACCAGATTTCTGGTTAGCGCCAAATCGTTCGGCTGACCACCTACGCGCCATAAAACTATTCCACCAGATTTGACCCCGGGGTTACATAACAACAATTACCCATCGATATAAAAGACAAAGAAATACGCTGCCGAATTATAGGATATTTCATACAAATCCAGATATTTGCCAAAACAATAAAATCTTTCATTTGTCTCCTTCTTGCTTTAAAATTACGTCTGTTCTTTTCTTTATCAGTTCTATCAATTCTATCAAGATTATCAATACTATCAATACTATCTACTTATCGATTCATCGATTTATTCTTACCTCACGCTCATTTTCCAATAACGCCTAGAGTAATTCCCCTCTGTCTTTTTTCTTTTTTTTCTTTTGTTTCCGCTTTTTATTGTTGTTGTTGTTGTTGTTATTTGGTTTGTCGTCGTTGTATTGTTGTTGTTGTTGTTGTTGGGGTGGTGCTGGTGCTGGTGGTAGCGACGGCAGCGGTGGCGGTGGTGGTGGTGGTG
>NC_068995.1:12690516-12690928 GCF_001194135.2 Octopus bimaculoides
GAGAGAGAGAGAGAGAGAGAGAGAGAGAGAGAGAGAGAGAGAGAGAGAGAGAGAGGGAAAGAGAGAGTAGGCGAGGGAGAAAGAGAGAGAAGGCGAGAGAGAAAGAGAGAGAAGGCGAGGGATAAAGGGAGAGAGGGGGCAGACAGACAGACAGACAGACAAACAGGTGCGCTCATACAGTTGTACACATGCAGAGAGAGATAGGGAGGGAAAGAGTGAGAGAAAGAGAGATAGTGCGAAAGAAAAAGAAATAGTAGAGAGAAAGAGAAACAGCGAGAGAAAGAGAGAGAGCGAGAAATACAGACAGACAGCATGTGCATACACACATACATACACGGTGAGAAAGAGAGAGGGAGAGATAGAGAGGGAGAGATAGAGAGGGAGAGATAGAGAGGGAGAGATAGAGAGGGAG
>NC_068995.1:12691029-12693336 GCF_001194135.2 Octopus bimaculoides
AGAGAAAGAGAGAGAGCGAGAAATACAGACAGACAGCATGTGCATACACACACACATACACGGTGAGAAAGAGAGAGGGAGAGATAGAGAGGGAGTGAGGCACAGAGCGAGGCAGAGAGGTAGACAGGTGCACTCACGCATTTGGCACATATACAGAGAGAGAGAGAGAGAGAGAGAGAGAGAAAGACAGACAGACAGACAAACAGGTGCGCACATATATTTACACACACATACAGAGAGGAAGAGAGAAAGGATGAGAGAGAGAGGAGGAGGGAGGGAGAAAGCGAGAGAGTCACATACACACAAATAAATGCACATATGCAAATTTCAAACACATCCTGCAATAACTGCACAAGTGTTGCTCAGCCTCCCTCATCGATGTATTCCGTAACAAACGAACAATCAAATGAGGAAAAAATAATTAATAATTAAAGAAAAAAAAGAAAAGAAATTTTTAAAAAAAAACTCATTAAAGAAACTTATTTTCCGTTATCAATACTCAGGAGTATGTTTAACATTGCGATGATAAATTCGTCTCTAGATACTCCCAATAACATTACAACACTACTCAACTATCGGGGAAGGTTGGACGTCCGCTGATCTTTCGTAGTTTCTTAATTCATTTGTAATTTAGTATTTCTCCTTATATTACCAGTAGTACATGAGATATCAAAAACACAAAACAAAAGCAATCAAGACCTTCCTGTGTCATCAGCTTATAAGACCGGTTTCCCGGATTCACCCACGCCCCTGGACGGGACGCCGGTTCGTAGCAAGATTACTCATTTTTGCCAGCTGGGTGGATTAAAAAAAGAATGGTTATCTTTTCGAGTCGTGCTGCTTCATAATGGCCGGTTCTCTGATTTCCATGGCGTATAAATTCCACAGGATGCCAGTCCGTTGCGGAACTGCTCGTTTTTTGCCAGCTGAGGAGACTGGAGCAGTGTGGAATGAAGTGATTTGCTCAAAAACACTGCGTCACTCGGTCCAGGAATCGAAACCACTGTCTTATGGTCATGAGTCCAACATCCTAACCATTAAAGCCACGCGACTTCACTAGCTGAGTAGATTGGAACAATATGAAAAAATAAACAGAACGCATTGTCCGTTCCACAAACACACTCATGAGTTCAACACACTAAGCATTAAACCACACGCCTTCACGTAGTTGAGATATAAACATAAATACACACATATAAATACATGCAAATATACATATACATACATATATACATACAGCTCGCTTTGCAAACTCATGGTTTCGGGTTGAGACACGCTACGCAGTACCTTGGTTGGGGAAGTGATTTCTACTACAGCTCCGTGCCCTGTGCGGAGGGAATTTAGAAGACAGAAACTGGGAAGCCCGTCTTATATAATATAAAACAATATACATATATATATATATATATATATATGAAAATAACCATTAGGATATCATGTAGTGATGCAGTACGACCGTTTCAAGAGGCTCCATTTAATTGACCAATGCAATCATTACATCAGTTTAAATGTAGTGCCGTCTTCAGCTGCACAAATAAATAAATGTATTTATAAGAAGTAAGACATATTAATATATTTTTTCTCAAATATTTTAACAGAGCAAGAGGACGGAAGAAATTCATGTTGTCGCTATTGTAGCTAAGAATAGACTATAACTTCCAAGAATCAAATGAAGCCTATTGAGGTCATAGTGTTGTAAAGAATTGTAATTCATTTCTAATTTATTTATCTCTTTATCAACTTCTAAATTTAAGACTAGAAGATTGTGTCAATTTTGAATTAAGGACAAGAATGAGTTGACAGCTCATGGCTTGGTATGGTCATAAATATTATCATATGTATCTCTTTTCCTCGGAGAGGAATGATAACATTAGTATTCAATTGGATATAAGTAACTCTCTGCATAGTAATTTCCCTTTGTTTAACGGTCATTTTCATACCATATTTTGATTGCCTCGATAACTGAAGAGATACCGGAGCAGGTTTCCGCCCCGACATCCGAAACCCGGAGCCTTATAATGGCAACCGAATAACTGTCACATATTATATTACAGATATACACACACACACACACACACACACACACACACACCCCACACACACACATATATATATATGTTCCACTTCCTCCCTCCACCATCCTCTCTGCTCTCGTGTGACCTGTGGTCAACTTTCTTTTCGCTCCAGCCGCTGTGAAGGCAAGACGAACTACTAGCGTTCTACCTCAGATTTGCGTTTGGCCGTACGGCTTTTGTATGTTGTTTTCACTGTCCAATTTTTCCTGTCTTGGTTTGTGTTTGCCACCTT
>NC_068995.1:12693376-12695533 GCF_001194135.2 Octopus bimaculoides
GGGATATTCCAAGTGGCTTTCCGTTTTCCTATGTGTTCGTTCCGTTGTCTGTAGTTTATTGTTCTAACGTCCTGTACCCTGATATGCATATATACACACATGTAGATGTAAGTATGTACATATGTGTGTATACATGTATATATATTCCTTGTATTATTACATTATTGAACGCACACGTCCTTTTTTGCAAGTAAGTCTACTATATATATATATATATATATATATATATAATCCACTGCTCTTACCAGTCTACTACACTTTACAAAATCTATGTTCTTCTCAGAAACACCATCCTTTGCGAATACATCACTTTACACCAATTCATCGACCGTCGCCCAATCCATGGCACTTTATCAATGCTCCGCCTTTCATCAATCCCAATCCACCGTCCCTCATCAATCAATCGTTCTCTCCTCAATCCATCTCCCTATACATTTGTCACTGCCCTTCGCCAATCCACCGCCTTCACCATTCCATGGCCCTTCATCAATTCATCCCTCTTTGCTGATGCAGTGCCTTTTAATTCCTCCTATATGCGACACGCTTTTTAAAAATAAAAATTTTTCATGACACATTTAATTAGGTTTCGTTAGCAATAAATACCATATCACGTGTTAGCAGTCATGCGTCTAATTCTACACAAAGTTGTCAGATATTTGGTATGCTTTATAGCCAAAGATTGGTTTCCAATTTTGGCACAAGACCAGCAAGTTTTGAGGGAGGCGGAAGTCGATTACATCAACCCCAGTGCTCCACTTGTACGTATTTTATCGATCCCGAAAGGATGAAAGACAAAGTCGACTATGGCGGAATTTTAACTTGGAATGTAAAGATGGAAGAAACGGGCGATAAACTTTCATCACTCTACTAATTGTTTCTTTCCACTGTAGGCACAAGGCCTGAAATTTTCTCAGGATAGATGCTAGTCGATTACTGCTATCCTACCGCTCAATTACGATTTATTTTATCGACCCCGAAAGGATAAAAAGCAAAGTCGACGTCGGCAGAATTTGAACTCACAGCGTAAAGACGGACAAAATTCCGCCAAGCATTTTCCCCGGCGTGCTAAGGTTTCTGCTAGTTCTCTGCCTTCTTCATAACCAAACATTCCTCAACGTTTATCAGATCTGACTTCGTTCTGCGACACACCTAGAAATGATCGGCGAGACACACAAATGTCACGACACACAAAATTCCCTTGTATTAACACATCTACTGTCTAAGTCACAAAACTATTAAAAATCATTGTATGCTTACTTTATTATATACATCTAGACAAGGCTTTATATCAGTAAGCATATTATATTACTCCATATACACGTCCGTTCCTTTTTAAAAACATCTTTTGCCGTTTTATGATTATAATTATAATAATACCGCCAACGAAATGCGCCTACATTATCATTTATCAATCTTTCAGTTGCTGTTGTTAGTATCAATGATGCTGATAATGGTGTGATGGTGCTGGCTTGATTTTGTTATCGTACAATTCCCCTCTCTGTCTCTCCCGCTCTTTCACTCCCACTCTCTCTCTTTCTAGCTCTCCTCCTCTCTTCGTTATGGAGTAATATCATATTATTTAATGATGCCAACTCCATTTCACAACCATTCATTTTTTTTTTTTTTTTCCCTTTCGTTTTCTGTCTTTTTTTTTTCCCCGCCTACCATCACCAATTAATGATTAAACCAACCACATTATCACTATTTCATGGCCGCGTATGGTATCCATGTCCGATGTCCTCAAGTGAAGTACAGTAAAACGCTACCTTAATTAAATTATATGATATCTATTCAGAACCAAGTTGATAGTGTATTTTTCTCTGCTTTTGTCTATCAGTGCAATTTACTATGTTATACAAAACTAAGGTCCAGATAATATTAGTATGACCATTATACTATTACTACTGTAGTGTTTGTGGTGTAGATGGCCAGGCTTTTCAGACAACCCGTTACTTACACTGTGCCGCAATGGATATCATTTTTCGTTGTTTCCATCATTGGACTGCGGCCATGCTGGGGCATCTTTTTAAGGGTTTAGTCGAACAAATCGATCCAAGAGTTTTACTTTTATTTTTTTATTTATTTATTATTTTTTTTTAACACCTGTTTTTTTTTGTTTTTGTTTTTCGGTCACTTTTGCCGCAGCGATTAAGTTAC
>NC_068995.1:12700416-12701233 GCF_001194135.2 Octopus bimaculoides
GAGGGTTTCTTCGTGTTGCTGCGTGTTCTTTACTCGAGACACTGCCGTTCACTCTCGACGTTTTATGTTCGAAAAAAAATGTTCGTAAACCGAAACTATTTTTCTCCATAGGAAATTCAAGAGAAAGCACAACGAATTCGAGTAGCGACATGCACTAATAATAACTTGACGCTTTCCCGCCGATATTCCCAGCTTTTTGCCAACCGTTATTGCCGGCCAACTTGTTCGTTAATCGATCCACCGTTCTTCAGCCGAAACTTTTGATACTTAAAAAAATTGTTCGTAAACAGATATTTTAGCGATGAGAGGCATTCGTAAGTCGAGGTTCTAGAGTATAATAATCATTGTCGAAATAGCTTTCATTATAGCTGTACTCGATCCAGGTTCACCTGGGGCTAAACAACAACAACACTTCTACATCATTCTAGTATAAACATTTATGAACACTTCTTGTGTTTGAGCGGGTGTTGCTGATCATGGCGGCATTCTTTGTGGCTTGTTTATCGCTGTATGTTTATGTCTTCAGAACAACTGATACGAACTGATGTTGGTATCACTATTAACATTAACATAAATACCTCAACGATTGATAGAGACTCCGTGAGTGAAAGACAGAGATAACGTGAGAGAGCGAGCGATAGTGCGTGTACGTATGTGTAGCGTGTGTGTGTGTGTGTGTGTGTGTGTGTGTGCGTGTGTTTATGACAGAGAGAAGGAGTAAGAGAGAGAGAGGGGGAGATGGGGTATGTGTGTTAGAGAGAAAGACAAATAGACAGAGAGGGGGGAGAGGGAGGAGAGAGAGTGACTGATAGGTGTT
>NC_068995.1:12705318-12706482 GCF_001194135.2 Octopus bimaculoides
ATATATATATATATATATATATATATATACACACACAAATGTATGTATTTATATATATATATATATAAACATGATGCGAGGAGTAAATTGTCACCATTTTATATTTTCAATTTCACGCATGCACATTGTTTTTATTTTGTCGACTACGTAGTATAGTAGGGTCAGTTGGACACAGTTTGTCAGAAAAAAAAACACCTTCATGACACAATTCACTCAGCCTGAAATTAAGAAATGACATGCTGTACTGCTTGGCATTCGCGCCGGAACCTCCAATATGAACATTTCAGAGAGTTTGAGTGTCAATCTTAGGACAGTTCATGTATCGAGTGAGATAAAAATCAAACATCCAGTCAACATCATGGTGTTTAGAGTGATCACTAGTGATGGCGACGTTATGCCTCCATTCATCTTCCCACATGGCCTCAGACTGAACACAGAGGCCTACATCAAGTACCTGGAGGAGGTAGTGTTGCCCTGAGTCAAGAGGGTGGCTGCTGGAAGACCCTTTGTCTGGCAACAGGACTCTGCACCACACAAGCAGGACAACCCAGACATGGCTGTCAGACGATTTTCTGCAACCACATCACCTCCTAATATTTGGCCACCTAACTCCCCAGACTGCAACTTGATTATTATGTGTGAGGCGCAGTTGGGCGAGAGAGCAACAAAACTCCTTGTAACACTGAAGATGAAATGAAGGCAAGGATTATGGCAGCATTCACCAACTTTAAAAAACGAGTAGACCGTCCAGAAGACTTGTAGGAGATTCCAAAGTCGTCTGGAGGCCGTAGTTGAAGCCAATGGTGATATAATTGAATATATTTACTCTTTAGTATTTCAAAATATTTTAATGTAATTTTATAAATATATCTGTTAAAAGATAATTTTATTTTCGTTTTTGAATAATTTATACGAGATATTCACCACACCCTATATAGATAATTAGATAGATAGATAGATAGATAGATAGATAGATAGATAGATAGATAGATAGATAGATAGATTAAACATATACGTCTATACATATGCATACATATTATATATATATATATATCTATATATATGACCGATAAAGGTTTTTTCATACTGAACTACTTGGCAAAATTGTTAATTATTAATTTTATTACTAATTGACGATTCCCTGCCCTATATCTGTATATATAT
>NC_068995.1:12707009-12708703 GCF_001194135.2 Octopus bimaculoides
TATATATATATACATATATGTCTTCTTTCACGTTTCACAGAAGTAGAAGGCTGTTAGTGTAACGGTATATCATATATATGCAGCATTCTCTTCATTCCATCTCATTATTGGACGAAGCCGTTGGAATACCGATATTGCATTACCTATCCTGTTCTTGACAACAACTTGTGCATTTACCCTCGATGGAAGTACAGCTTCCCCGATAAGTAAACTAACTTATCGAATAACTCCAGTTCATCTTGCCCGAGTTTGACAAATTGTGCTTGGGCACCACCAACTGACATGGCTTTGGTCTTTTCAGCGTAAATCCTCAGCCTTGCTTTTTACCCTCCAAGTTACCTGTCATGGCCTGCATCGTATATTTAACAGAGCTTAGTAAAGGCAAGTCGTCTGGAAAATCCAAAATCCGTCAGTCTATCCGATTCCCCACGTTATTCCAAAACCGGCGCTAACCATTGCTTTCCGCATGTTGAAGTCAATCACCATCAGGAACAGAAATGGTGACAAGATGCAAACCTGTCTCATTCCGGTAACAATTTCGAATATATCGGTGATTGCACTACTTGTTTTCATGCAACACGGTGAGTTACTTATACAGAGAGTTAAACACACCGAAAAGCCGGAAGAAATGCCGCGAAACATGTTATCCGAAGCGGTAACGATTAAATAAAATATTTTACGGGTGCTTTTTTTATCGACCCTGGAAGGATGGAAGGTAAACTTGACCTCGGTAGCATGTCAAATCCTGCCTCACACTAAATCTCCCTGAGAACTATGTTAAGTGTACATGTGTTTGTGGAGTACTCAGCCATTTGTATGATAATTTCACGAGCAGGGTGTTCCGTTGACCGGATCAACTGAAACCCTTGTCGTCGTAACCGCCGAAGAGCCAGTTTTTTTGTTATTTTTATTTATTATTATTTTTTTTTTTTACTTTTACAACCACGTGATATAGGATTCACTTGCACTGTATATCTCTTGGACAAGTATTTTCTACCGTTGTCTAGTATTCACTAATATTTTGTGAGTGAAATTTCCACGATGGAAACTGGAAATATTGGTTTCTATTTCTAGCAATTGGAGTGACCACGTTAAAGTATATATAGCGGGTGCTATTAAATCTGTTGATGCTGTTGTTGTTGTCGTTGTTATGTAGGCTCAAGTACGTCCTGATTGCGCAGGCTTATGATCAAAGCCGCTCTATTTAAGACTTTCTTGTCTTCTTAGAGGTGCGTAATGACTGCGTTACGTAAAGTGACATTTCCTTACCACTCATTTTACTTTTGTATACCATGCTCTGCGTGTCCTTTCTTAAACGTGATAAGGTGTGAATTAAAGAGCATTAAGTTGTCATTTCTAGCAGGCCGAAGGACCACAGAGGCACCCTCGGGAGCTTGTCTAAGTATATTGTCATCATTGTCATTGTCGTAGTCGTGGTCGCTGTTATTATTATTGTTGTTCGTTGTAGTAATGTTATATATATATATATATATATATATATATATATATATACATACACACACACACACACAGATATATATATGTGCGTGCGCCGTGTGTGTGTGGAGGGAAAGATAGAGAAGTGTCTATGTATGAGAGAGCGTATTTAGCCTGAGGTCAACTATGAACAAGTAGATCTTACGATCAAAGGCGCTCCAGCTGTGACCATATTGTGCTTTTATTTTCAAACAATG
>NC_068995.1:12709256-12712143 GCF_001194135.2 Octopus bimaculoides
GACATGGTTCTGGGTTCATTCCCACTGCGTGGCACCTTGGGCAAGTGTCTTCTACTATAGTCTCGGGACGACCAAAGCCTTGTGAGTGGATCTAGTAGACAGAAAACTGAAAGAAGCCCGTCGTGTGTGTGTGTGTGTGTATGTTTGTGTCTGTGTTTGTCCCCCCAGCATCGCTTGACAACCGATGCTGGTGTGTTTACCTCCCCGTAATTTAGCGGTTCGGCAAAAGAAACCGATAGAATAAGTACTAGGCTTCCAAAGAATAAGTCCTGGGGTCGATTTGCTCGACTAAAGGCGGTGCTCCAGGATGGCCACAGTCAAATGACTGAAACAAGTAAAAAGTAAAAGAGAGAGCGGTGGAAGATGTATTAATCCCGAGTGGTAATATTTACCCCCACTTAAACATGGATTTTTTTTTTTTTTTTAGAACAAGCTATACAGCGGTAGATGCCATGAGAGAAACTGTCATGTTGGCTCGTGGTGCAATAGGCACTCTTGTTTATATCGGTAGCAGGCAGATATATCCCAGTCACTTCCAGCGCCGCGACTACCAATTACGTGATTTCGACCGTCCAGACGCTGCCGTCATGCTTTTTAGAGTCGGGTACTTATTTTATCGGACTCTTACGACGAAGCGCTAATATATGGGAACGTAAACACACCAACACCGTTTGTCAAGTGCACATACACATACACATACACACACACACATACACGCACGCACACAAGCGCATACGCACACACATGCACGTATATACATGATGGGAGCTTCTTTTAGTTTCCCTAAACCAAATCCACTCACAAGGCTTTTATCAGCTCAAGGCTTTTATCAGCTCAAGGCTTTTATCAGCTCAAGGCTTTTATCAGCTCAAGGCTATAGTAGAAAACATCTGCACCAGGTGTCACGCAGTGGGCCTGAACCCAGAACTACGTGGTTAGGAAGCAAACTTCTTACCACCACACAGCCACGCTCCTTTCTTTTATGTTATTAAAACCGTTAAAACCGTATTTTGGAATCAATTCCTGGGAGCTTCTTATTCCTTGCTTTCTTGAAGACTAAACCAAACAGTAAAGTAAGGCAGCGAGACGGTAGAATTGTTAGGAAGCCGGAAAAATTGCCCAGGGACATTTCGCCCGTCTTAACGTTATCAGTTCTAATTCCTCCGTAGTCGATCTTGCCAAAATAAGTACCAGTTGAGCACTGGCGTCGATGTAATTAACTCGTCCCTTTCTGCCAAAATTTGAAACCAATATGGTGGTCAATTGGCTGTAAAACTAGAAAATTGGTTAAGATGCTTCAAGGAAATTGTTCAGGCATCCCCTGCTCTGAGTTCAAATCCAGTCAATGATGTTACCTCCCCCACACACACCGCCGTTCGTGGATCCATGCAGTGAAATGCCATCTTCATAGTGAGGTTGTCGGAATTTTTTAGAACGTCTTGCAAACCTGTTTGTCTTACTCCAACATGACGCTGGGAAAGATGAGCGATGGTTTAGCTGGCCGAAACTTCGAAGTCAATCTCAAAAATGTTCTTGTTTAAGAATAATAAAGTATAGATTAACCCATCAGATTAATGTAAGTTTGATTTTACTATAACTGAACATAAGAGCAAACAGTAATAATTAATAAACACAAAAACACACAGACAAATTTGTGTAGTTGTGTGTGTGTGTGTATGCGTGTGTGTGTGTGTGTGTGTGTGTGTGTGTGTGTGTGTCTGTAATTTAGCAGTTCGGCAAAAGACACCGATAGAACAAGTACTAGACTTTGAAAAAAAATACTAAATAAATCCTGGGGTCGATTTGTTCGACTAACACTCTTCAAGGCCGCAGTCAAATGCTTGAACTAATTAAAAGAATAAAAGAATATACACATACATACATATATATATACGACGGGTTCCCAGACACTTTCCAACTCACATGGCAATTGTCAGCCCAGGTATAGCAGAAGATATCTGCTCAAGATGTCATGCAGTAAGACTGAACCCGAAACCATGAGGCTGCAAAGCAAGTTTCTTAACCACAGGCCCATACCCGCACTTTTTTCTTCTTTCTTTCTTTCTTTCTTTCTTTCTTGAGGCGTATTTGATAACCTCGTCCTCGTCCTCGACACGCTATCTCAAAGGAAGATGGTACAAGAAAGAAAAAAAAATAATAAAAACGGGATGGTCACAGCTGGAAAGTCTCTGACCTGAGGTCAACTTAATCAAGGTTGACCTAGGCGTAACCAAGACACCAACAACGATGATTAATTTCCTCGTTCGTTTCTTCATTATTCGGCGGGGTCTTCCCTATCTTCCAAGTCAGACAGTGCTAATTCGTTAGCACCTCCTTCTAACACATTCGTATAACTCCCTGCGCAACCGGGGTGGAAAGGCACAAGAAAAGGAAAGCAACCAGACGGCTGCTGACTTCTTCTTAACATCAAGACAAGAAAACGGGATAAATATAAAAATGAAAGACAAAACAACGTCGAGAACCCGTCTGTAATCTTCTTGTCTTTGCATTAAACTACTCCTTAATGTTCTTTCTTATAACTAAGTATCATTTAATTAGAAAGTCTGTTGGTCTGTCAGTCTGTCGGTCTATACCTTCTGTTAAGTTACCCAACTGCTTTCACAATCTCATTACCATTCAAACTACTCATCTTGTCTTTTATCTCATTCTTTACTGGTCCCTCATCTTCTCTCCGTCTGTTTTTTTTCTTCTTTTTTTCTCTTGGGTCTGTCTTGCTATCTGTCAGTCACTCTGTTTCAGTCTCTCTTTCTCCTCTCTTTCTGAACCTTTCTCCTTTTCTTTCCTCCCCCTGTATGTATGTATGTATGTATGTATGTATGTATCCTTATATATATATATATATATATATATATATATATATATATAT
>NC_068995.1:12713461-12714753 GCF_001194135.2 Octopus bimaculoides
CTGAGGTCGATTTGCTCGGCTAAAGGCGGTGCTCCAGCATTGCCGCAGTCAAATGACTGAAACAAGTAAAAGAGTAAAAGAGTAAAGAGAGTATTCACTCAGTCACCCACTATACTTTCTTACTCACCTCACTCATTCAATCACTCACTCATTCAATCACTCACTCATTCTCTCACTCAATTACCTTATGTGAATAAGAATAAGGACAAGGTAAAATTACTACCTGCATTTAAAAGCAAGTTGATGCAGGTAGTTTATCCCGTTCCTCCCCGACTTTTAGTTCATGCAATTGAAAAAACCGCATTATTTATGGGATGACCCAGTACATGCACGCATCATACATATAGATAAATATAATTGATGCAACTGAAAGCAGATGTGAACTTTTATGTATCCATACATACATATTTACATACATAGATACAGACATATATTAAATATATCTATATAAATATATATATAGACATACATACACACACAGACATATATATAAACATGCATATATTTGTATATGTATATATATATATATATATATATATATATATCAAGAGAGATAGATAGATAGATATATATATAGATAGATACATACATACATACATACATACATACATAGATAGATAGATAGATAGATAGATAGATAGATAGATAGATAGATAGATAGATAGATAGATATAGATAGATAGATAGATAGATAGATAGATAGATAGATAGATAGATAGATAGATATATTAATTTATATTTATTTACTTATGTGTCATATGTGTGTGTATATGTGTAGTTATGTGTGCCTGTGTGTGTATCCGTGTGTATACTAGATTAAGGTAATATATTCATATCTATTTTGTATGATATATATTCAAGATTCCTCCATACCGCTCTATTTCTTTCCCACAGACATTGCTGTCATAGCTTTAATTAATTTTTAATTATTTATTGAGAACTTTCGGTGAAAAATATCTCGCTTTCAGATGGGTTTATAAGTGTACAGTGAAGCACAGATGTATCTCTTATCTACACATATCACCCTCTCTCTTTCTCTCTCTTTCTCTCTCTATCACTCTCTCTCGCTCGATCGCTCTTTCACTCGATCACTTTCTCTCTCTCTCTCTCTCTCTCTCACACACACACACATACACACGCGTGAACACACAGATACATATTTGCATATCTAAGACTTAAGGATATATATACGTATGTGTGTGTGTGTAAAAATATTTTCATATGTATCGTATGTATATATATATATATATATATATATATATATATATATATATATATATATATATATATAT
>NC_068995.1:12715711-12717222 GCF_001194135.2 Octopus bimaculoides
TATATATATATATATATATATATATATATATATGGTGACAGAGTTTGTTAATTATGAAGATATTTATTGTATGTAAATGAGTGACAAGGGAGAAATAGAAAAGTGAAAGGAATAGAAACAAGGCAATTATACATAAGTCAAGGTGAAGTAGAGAAACACTGGATTTAGGGTTATAGAAGCGCTTACTACTCCCATAAATAATGTTTGCTTTTTGCAATAATATATACAGAATCGTGTACACAATGTCATACAGAGACTCATACGCATACACACGTATGTACCGCAATGTTTGTATATATTTATATTCATGGGAGTGTATTCGTTCGCCGTCATTTTTATTATGTATAAATTATACGTAAAACATATACATACACGCACAGATTTACTCATTCTCTGTCTATCTATCTTATTTGTTGCACGGCGTCCTCCACCACCACTACCACGAGTAAAATATAAAGAAGCAACATAAGGTTCAAAGTAGACATCTTAAACACTCGCTCTTGCCAGAAGATAATTCGGTTTAACATCACCATCAGGATAAACACCACACTTTCAAAGTACATTTGGGAATCGAAAGACAAGGATGGTCTTAGCAACAGAGTTATATAAGACACAAACATCTAAAAGCATTTCAAAATCATGTGACGACTCTCTCGTACAGAAACTCCGCATTATCCGCAATTACAATGAAAATGAAGGAACTAATTTTGTTTGCCTGCACATGCAGAGAATTTTGTTCCTGTTCTTGACTCTTTAAGATCGAAATTCTCAGGAAACATTGGAAAAGATTACTAAGTACATTAGCAGAGTTTATGTACTAGAATCGACGTTTCGCTCCAAAGCTTGTCATAATTTTCGCTACATACGATGGATCAGGGCAGAGGAAATTTTTTTTATTTTCTGTTAATACTCTTAACGATGTAAATTCACAAGTTACTCTGGGTTGCGTAGGACTGGATAATAAGTTATATATATTCCCACACCGGGCGTTGTGAGTGTTGATTGAGCGAAAACGCCTAAAGCTCCACGAGGCTCCGGCATGGGTTGGTGGCGAACCCTGCTCTATTCTTTTACCACAACTTTCTCTCACTCTTTCTTCCTGTTTCTATTGTACATGTATTTCAAAGGGCCAGCCTTGTCACACTGTGTGTCACACCGAATCTCCCCGATAACTACGTTAAGGGTACACGTTAATTTCACGAACAGACTGTTCCGTTGATCGGATCAACAAGAACCCTTCTCGTCGTAACGGACGGAGTGCCAAGACGATGTATATATATATATATATATATATATATATGTATATATATATATAGATCGCTAGCCACTACACATTCCTTTTTTTCTCTCCATGTTTCTCTCCTTGTTTCTTTCTGCGTTCTTTTCTATGGAGGAGCGTATGCTTGAAACGTTAAAGACTTATTCGCTTTCCGAGCGCTATACTAATACATCTGTTTGTTTTCTACACCACCTGTGTATATATATATATATATATATATATATATATATAT
>NC_068995.1:12719952-12725728 GCF_001194135.2 Octopus bimaculoides
TCTCTCTCTCTCTCTCTCTCTATATATATATATATACATATATATATATATATATATATATACATACATACACTCACATAAAACACCTGAATACATAAATATATAGACATAAGTGAGTGTGTGTGTGGGCGTACACGCGCGCACAGACAGACAGACACACACACACACGCACATATATATTGACGTATATAGAGATTCGCATCCATACGAGGGGGTACCCAAAAGAAACCGGAATTTTGCTATATTAATTAATTCACTTAGTTTTGCTTATTTACACTTTTATCGCCTTCAAAGTATTCTCCATTTGAAGCAATGCATCAGTCCAGGCACGTTTTCCACCGTTCGAGGCAGTGCTGGAACTCTTGCGAATTGATGCCTTTTAACATCTCCGTCGTTTTTTGTCTTTTTTCGTCCCCTCTTCCACATCTGCAAATTCCGTAGCACCAGCTTTCCTCACCAGTCATGACCATCAAAATAAGGTACGGATCAACTTCCAACCGTTCTTTCAGTTCATAATACACATTCAGTCGTAACTGCCTTTGATCTTCCTTGAGCAAGCGAAGCACAAATTTTGCTGCAACTCTTTTTATTCGCAATTCATCGCTTAAAACTCGTTGGTAGGATCTCCAGGACACACCAATCATATAAACAAGTTCGTCAATTGTTCGGTGATGGTTCTCCAATATCAGTTCATGAGTTTTCTCGATGTTTTCATTCGTTCGGGATGTTTTCATTCCTAAAGCATGAAAACCGTTCGTAAACCTGAGTTTTTGCTTACGGCAGCCTCCTTGTAAGTTATCAGAATCATGACAACTGTTTCGGCCGCCGTTTTTCCCAGGCAGAAAACAGAATTTCACGGACTCACGCTGCTCCTTCGTTTCGGCCATCGCAAAACTCGAAGAACAGAGGAGAAGCACGGCAAAGCAAAGACGCACCACGTGGCAAAAGGACTATACTCAACGACGCCGGTCGGCATACTGATGCCTGAGCGTCGCATCAAGTGGCTTCTAGCGGTAAAAGCCTGAACTACAAGGGGCTTGTCACACAGAGAATGTTTCCGGTTACTTTTGGGTACCACCTCGTACATATGTTTATGAAAAACACTTTTGTACACACCTCGTGGAAATATATACACCATCTACTCCTTCTTTGAATTGTCTCTCTCACACTCTCAATTTTTCTCTTTCTCCCTCTCTCCCTCTCTCTCTCTCTCTTCCTGTTCCTATCTCTCTATCTCAATTCCTTACTCTCTACAACTATCACATACCATTCTCATAACTCTCACCCATTACTCTTTCTCTTTGTCCCTCTCACTTGTATCTTTCAATCTCTCTAGCACTCTCTCCCATTTAATCTTAGCTATGTGGATGTATAGTTATATGCACATATTTATGCATACATAGAAAAATGTCCATATATATATATATATATATATATATATATATATATATATATATATATATATATAGAGAGAGAGAGAGAGAGAGAGAGAGAGAGAGAGAGAGATGTAAGCACATACATTAACGAGGTACTTCGCGCGAGTTCAAGATTGTAGCATAATCCAATGGTAAGGTAATCCCGTATAAGGGAATTCAAGAATTAGTAACTCCAAAATATCGTCGGAAGAACGTAGAAGATCCGTGTGAACGTGCAATAATAGGCAAATCAAAAATAAAACAAAAACAACAAAAGGACGTGAACAGTGAATGTATTAAGATAATGTGACGTTTCTTGCATGGCTCTTCATCAGAAAATAAAAGAAGAAAGGTTAGGACGGAAGAAGAAGAATAGTTCGAGAAAATCACGTGTGTGATTACATGACTGAAGTGATTAGAGCTATGAAACAACGCACGTAGTTTGCTCGGATTGTTATTTTCCTTCAGTCGGGATCTTTTTCCTCTCCTCTTTCTGAGGAAGTGCCAAGCACGAAGCGTCAACCCTTTCTTTCTTCCGTCTTAAACTGAGCGTCAACCTAATACATTTACTATAATAGAAGACACGCAGCCAAAATATCACGCAGTGAGACGGAACCCGGAACCATGTGGTTGGGAAGCAAGCTTCTTACCACATTTAACTAAAAATCATAAAACCATCGCAATTCATTCCGGATACCAAATCATAGGATATCTATACAATAGAAACACGTGTCACCCAAAGTTTTAAAGAGAACATATTGTATATATGGCTGTAATAAAAAAAACTTTGTAGATATGATATTCTCCGCCCTTATTTTAAAGTCTTATATATTTACACACACACACACATACACACACACACACACACACACACACACACACACACACACACACACACACACACACACACACACACACACACACACACACACACACACACACACACACACACACACACACACACACACATATATATATATATATACTTTTAATTTCTTTAGGGCCAATGCCTCTGAATGCGCTCGTAAATTCTCCTATACTTCTTGTTGTCTACCGACTGTTATTCTCCTCTCGCCAGTGTGATTGTACATATGCTCTTCAAAAGACATTGGCCACTATTGGAATGTCTTTGATTATGGGACTGTTACATTATGGCTGACCGGTGGCTAAACTACGACAACATGCATAGGAGTATTTCATTTCTTTCATAGGAGTATTTCATTTTTAACTCCTGAATTGTACTCGTCCTTTTTACATTAGCATCTCACATATATATAAATATTCACTCAGTCACTCACTACACTTTCTGACTCATGTCACTTTCTCATTCAATCACTCACTCATTCAATCACTCACTCATTCAATCACTCACTCATTCTCTCACACACTTACCTTGTGTCACTCATTCAGTCCACTCAATCGCCTCTCTCAATCATTCACTCATGCCACTCATTATAGTCATTGAATTCATTCATCTCCATCACTGCACTCACTCCCCTCATTCATTCGCCACGTTTAGTCACTCTCTTCTTCACTAAATCATTAGTCAATCATCTCACTCGTTTATTTAGTCACTCAGTCAGTCATTCATCCACCTCATTCACTCATTTACCTAATATCACTCATTCATTCAATCCTCTCATTCGATACACTTCACTCGCACTCACTCACTTATTCTACTCCATAATTCACTCACTCTTCTTTCTCACTTCGCTCACTCCTTTCATTCGTTCACCTCACTCATTTAATCACCCTACTCAGCCACTCTTTCACTCAGTCACTCACTGAACTCCTTCATTCGATCAATCATTCATTCATTCACACACTCGCACACTTTGATTGACCTCACTCATTCCCTTCACTTTCTCATTTCACTTATTCAATGAGTCACTCACTCCCCTCACTCATTCAATAACTTACTCATTTATTCACACTTCACTCACTTCATCCACCAATACACCCTACTCAGTAACTCATTCATCCACTGAAATCATTCTATTCACTCCATTCGCACTCATTCGCACTCATTCATTCACTCAGATCATTTGCCTCACTCCATTCGCACTCATTCATTCACTCAAGATCATTCACCTCACTCAATTCGCACTCATTCATTCACTCAAGATCATTCACCTCACTCCATTCACACTTCGCTCACTTTATCAACCCACGCATCCTACCCAGTAACTCATTCATTCACTAAAATCATTCACCTCACTCCATTCGCTATCGTCACTCAAGCACCCTTCCCACTTACTTCGCTCACTCATTCGCTCAACTGATTCAATCACAACACACTCAAACACATCTCACTCACATCAACTCTCTTTCTGTCTTTCTCTCTCTCTCTTTCTCTCTCACTCTCTCTCTCTCTCACCTCACTCAATCACCTTATTTTCTACTTCACTCACCCCACTCACATCTTTTCATTTCAAAAGCCATGTCATACACTCACAACTCGCTCAAATAAGCATCCCAATTAACAATCCTAATTAACGCTGTTTATCTTCCATTCCTTCAGTCAGACTGTCTGGTTGTCTGGCTGTCCCTTCACCCTCTCTGCCTCTCTTTCTCTCTCTCTCTCTCTCTCCATCACTCTACCTCTCCCTCTCTCTCTTTCTCTCTCTCGCTCTCCCTCAATCTCTCCCTCTCTCTCACACACACTATCTATCTATCTATCTATCTATCTATCTATCTATCTATCTATCTATCTATATATATATATATATATATATATATATATATATATATAGAGAGAGAGAGAGAGAGAGAGAGAGTGAGAGAGGGAGAGAGAGAGACGTAGACAGACAGCGAGATAAAAATAGATAGTTAGGTAAATAGATAGATAGATAGATGGATAGATAGATACATAGATAGATGCATGCATACATACATACATACATACATACATACATACATACATAGGTATGTAGACAGACAGACAGACAGACAGACAGACGGACGGATGGATAGATAGATAGATAGATAGATAGATAGATAGATAGATAGATAGATATAGGTAGGTAGGTAGGTAGAGAGAGAGAGAGAGAGAGAGAAAGAAAGAGAGAGAGAGAAAGAGAGAAAGAGAGGAAGAGATAGATAGAGAGAGACGGACAGACAGAGAAAGAGAAAAGAGAGAAAGATAGATTGATTGATAGACAAGTTTGTGTATGTATATGTCTGCGAAGATACATATAAAAATACGGGTTATTTATCGCGCAGTTTCAGTTTTAAATTGCACTGTATTAGTATGCACTTATATGTGTGTCTGTAGATGTGTGTGTGTGTGAGTTTGTGTACACACTCAGAAACGCATATACACAGAGACACATACACGCGAATACACACACACACACTCACATATATATATGTATAATATATATTTATATATATATAGAGAGAGAGAGAGACAGTGAGAGAGAGACCTATATGTGAATATATGAATTATAAAATATATCGTATGATATTTGTGTGTGTAAGCACTCATACGCATACACATATGTGTGTGTGTGCGAGAGGATATCTCTCAATCTTAGCAAAAATCTTTCGTTGATTCTTCCTATTCTCTCTCTCTCTCTCTCTCTCTGCTTCACTTACAGACACACACACACACACACACACATACACACACACACTATCTCTCTCCCTCTCTCTCGTTCTCTCTCTCTCTCTCTCTCCCGCAGTTTTTCCCTTTCACTCTTTCACGCTGTTTTCTCGCTGACACACACAAACACACACACGCTCTCTTTCACTTTCACTTTCACTTTCTCTCTCCCCCTCTCTCTCTCTCTCTATCTATCTCTCTCTCTCTGTCTCTCTCTCTCTCTCTCTCCCGTTCTCCTACGTTTCTCTCTATCACACTCACTCACTCTATTTTCTTCTAATTTCTCCTTCTCACTCTCGGAAGAAAAATCTTCGTTTCTCATCGGATTTCTCAAAAACGTACACCCGATTCACCCTTCATACTTTGCTCGACTACTACTACTACTACTAGTGCAGCTGCTGCTGCTGCTGCTACCACTACTACTACTACTACTACTACTACTACTACTACTACTACTACTACTACGTACTGCTGCTGCAGGTGCCGCAGCTGCTGTTCTTCTATCCTTATTCCTGCCAATCTTTGCATCCATTTCTTCTGTCCCTTGTCTTACCTTAACTGACAAATATTCAAATCCACCCCCACCCTCTCTCACGCTTATCACTCTTTCTGAATTTTTCACACTCTCTCTCTCTCTCTCTCCCTCTCTCCTTTTCTCACTTCCTCTCCCCCCTCTCCCCCTCTCCCCTCTCTCCCTCTCTCTCTCTCTTCTCACTCACTTCACTTCTCTCTTATTTATTCTCTCTATCTTCTCTCA
>NC_068995.1:12726245-12728329 GCF_001194135.2 Octopus bimaculoides
ACTTTATTTCACGTTGCTCCAGTTCACTCATCTGTAGAAATGAATTGTGATGTCACTGGTGCCAAGCTGTATCAGCCCTTGCCTTTCCCTTGGATAACATCAGTGGTGTGGAGAGAGGCGGCTGGTATGCATGGGCAACTGATGGTCTTCCATAAGCTCTTTTTACTCTTTTACTTGTTTCAGTCATGCTGGAGCACCGCCTTTAGTCGAGCAAATCGACCCCAGGACTTATTCTTTGTAAGCCTAGTACTTATTCTATCAGTGTCTTTTGCCAAACCGCTAAGTTACGGGGGACGTAAACACACCAGCATCGATTGTCAAGCGATGTTGGGGGGACAAACACAGACACCCAAAAACATGCACATATACATATATACACATACATATATACGACAGGCTTCTTTCAGTTTCCGTCTACCAAATCCACTTACAAGGCTTTGGTCGGCCTGTGGCTATAGTAGAAGACACTTGCCCAAGGTTCCATGCAGTGGGGCTGAACCCGGACCCATGTGGTTGGTAAGCAAGCTACATACCACATAGCCACTCTCTCTCTCTCTCTCTCTCTCTCTCTCTCGCTCTCGCTCTCTCTCTCTCTCTCTCTCTATCTTTCTATATATATATATATGTGTGTGTGTGTGTGTGTGTGTGTGTGTGTGTGTGTGTGTGTAAATAATACAAAGGATATATAAGCATGTATACACACATATATGTACATACATCTACATGTGTATATAGATGCATATTCGGGTACAGGACGTCACAAAAATGAACTACAGACAATTGAATAAACACAGGAAAACAAATAGCCACTTGGGATTATTCCTTCATCAGCTGCCTCTATCCTAAACCAGGCGTTTTCTTCGATGGGCTTCTTTCAGTCTCCATTTACCAAATCCACTTGCAAGGCTTTGTTTGACCCGGGACTATAGCAGAAGACGCTTGCCCAGGGTGCAACGCAGTGGGACATGAATAGGGAACCATGTGGTTGAGAAACAAACCTCTTCCCATCAAGCAATTTATTGCACGCTATTTCTAACGTCAAAATCTTATTTGGACCCCCAAGGGGCATATGGGACCCAGTTGAAAACTACCGCTTTAAACCATTGCTCTCCCTCCTTTCTCTACCCTCTTCCTCTCTACACTCTTTCTACTCATCCATCTCCCCTATTTCTCCTCGCCTTCTCTCTCTCTCTCTCTCTCTCATTCTTCTCTATACCCCTTTCCCTAATCTTTCTCTGCACTCAATCTGTCTATCTTGCCAAAACGTCGAAGTCAAAGACATCCTCTCCCACAGTCACCCAAATCACAGTCACCGTTTACTGTTTTCGTTTAACCTAGGTCAGTCTTAGTCAATCAGAATTACATGAAGGCGTTCCAAGCGTGGCAACTTCTGTATATAATATATCAAATTGCATCGTTCAACGTAGCCCTACCCTTTATTTAATATTTTATTTATTTAATACATATTTTCTTTCTGTGGTGAGAATTCATTTCAGGGAAATTTGGTGGCTATTGCTAGCAGTTCGTATAAAGACGGACATCATGATTTAGCACATCCACCACCGTTGATGGAGACATTTTGTCTGTTACTGATACGTATCTGTGCTTTTTAGCACTAAATGTCTATATGAGAGAGAGGAATGCGGCAGTTTTGCGGTTTTCTATATGTATAACCACGATGACGAAGATATACAAAAGATATACGCAATTACAAATTTGCTATTCTGAATCAATACTGTTTCCACCGCTGGAGTGGCTGTGTGGTAATTAGCTTGCTTACCAACCACATGGTTCCGGGTTCAGTCCCGCTGCGTGGCATCTTGGGCAAGTGTCTCCTACTATAGCCTCGGGCCGACCAAAGCCTTGTGAGTGGATTTGGTAGATGGAAACTGAAAGAAGCCCGTCGTATATATGTATATATACATTTGCCTGTCTGTGTTTGTCCCCCCCCCCCCAACATTGCTTGACAACCAATGCTGGTGTGTTTAAGTCCCCGTAACTTAGCGGTTCGGCACAAAGAGATCGATAGAATAAGTACTAGGCTTCCAAAGAATAAGTCCTGGGGTCGATTTGTTCGACTAAAG
>NC_068995.1:12729898-12733521 GCF_001194135.2 Octopus bimaculoides
ATATATATATATATATATATATATATATATATATATACATATATGTATTTAGATATACACACACACACACACACATATATATATATATATACGTATACATGTATGTATATATGAATGTATGTATTTTTGTAGGTTTATTTACGATCGAATGTGATCATATGTTTGGAAAAATAACATAGTTTAAAACAAGACCAATGAAGAATCAAATTGGCGACTTAACACAGCACCGGCTAAATCTAGAACGATAATAACTAACTACTAACCTAACATAAATACTGGGTTCATTATGGTGAGATCGACTAAAACAACTGAAGACAATACAATGTCATGACTGTTGTCTGTTGATTGAAAACTGTATAGCAATAACAGACGAAAGAACACACACACACATTCACATACACATATTCAGATATACATGCATATATACATCCAACCATCCATATATATATATCACGTTGAGAGCACCGGTTCTCGTCCGATCACCGAAGATAAACAACGTCGAGCCTAGTGAGTACTTAGATGGGTGACTGCTTGGGAAACCTAGGTGCTGTAAGCATCACACACTTTAACGGCGGTGCATTAGCATGGCCGCAGCTCTGAGCTGAAACTAGAAAACTAGAGGGAAAAAAATACATATATATATATATATATATATATATATATATATGTATTACGCATTTGCATATATATAATTATAGTTTGTGTGCGTGTGTGTGTCTGTGTGTGTGGTGTGTGTGTAATTCAAATGTTACAGTTTTACAGTTTGTCGACATAACAGAAAGAGACTGTTCCGTACATTGATATACAGTATAATTTGTATTTAAGCATTTTTTATTTCTTTTATTTTAGCGCCTACTCGAATTTTGAGTCAATCAGATCCCCGGTTCGAAACTGTCTTTCGATTTTCCACTTTTTTAATATACTATGGAGAATGTTTATTCCTTTGCCGATAGGTTACATTTCCATTGAGTCTATTTCGAATTCACGTCTTAGGTAATTTTTTGGGGTGGGAGCTTTAATAATCGTTAACTTTTGTTAATTCGTCATTGAACACGTTATCTAAGACATATACATCCTTATATTTTGAAACTTAAAAACCACAGTTAAATACAATTAAATTGCAACTGATCGAAGCCCTGTTAGTTCAGGGAAAACCGCTAAAACTAGAAGTATTGCAAAGCAATGGCATTGCAAGTGGTACAAGACAACAAAAATTAAAAAATTCCGAACTTGCTGAAAAATAAAAGCCAGACATAAAATATACGCTATATTTACAAACAGAACTCAACGACTTTATCAAACTACATTTAGAACTGTAGGGAGAAACTGGTACAAAATAACATACAATCTTAACTGTAGCTCTTAATGTCACCCCTTATAGAAATAGTTACCTTCGATGTCATAGAAAAATATAACATAATTACACAACAAATATGCATGCTGAACAGAAATGAGGCGGTGTCACGTGACCGACACCAAAATAAATTCTATTTAAAATATTTGTTACAATCGCAATGCAAGGTAAGTATCCAATAACTCAAGAGCAGCGGATATTGCAGTAGAGGCACAACAACGCCACAACAACAGAGGAAGCAAAAAAAAATTAATCAACAGAAAGAATGTTCATTTAGAGACATCAGATATAAAATGCATTCCTCCACAGAATATATCGAAAATATATCTGGTGATATCAGGTACAAAATAACAATATATGAAGGAGACAAAACATCAACTTCAGAATTGAACAACCAAGGAATGCATCAAAAACGTCTTCAGCAACTTTAGATACAAAATAACTTCTGAAGTAGACAATGACATTTCTAGAAGAACAGGATATAAATTATGTAATCAACAGGCATGTAGAGGACAAATACTGAATCAATCGAATGGATAAAGCAGTAAACAAATAAGCAATTCCAGCAAATGTGACATTATTTTGTAAACAGGATGCAATTACAGAATAAAGAAGCAGAAAAATAACGGCAACTGTATTTATCAATGAGAAACAATTTATGGATAAATTGTTTATCGAAAACAACTTCAGGATAAGAGATTCTGAAAACGATATATATAGAGAGATGAACAACAGTGAAGTCAACCACTGGGAAAATAGAAAAGCCAACGAATATATCAAAAACCCTTTTAGAGGCTTCAGATAGAAACTAAAGATACATAACGTAAACATGAACGACAGCATTTGCAAACAGGATATAAATGGCGCAATAAACAGGCAGACACAAGACAAATACAGAATCATGAAATGAATAAGATCTAAACAAATAAACATTTGTAATAAAACATGATACAATTTTGTAAAACAGGATACGACTTCAAGATAGAGAAGTGAAAAGAGAACTATCACTGAATTGGCAAGTAGAGACAATTTCAGGAAAACAGCTTCAGATTATCAGGATTAGTGAAACGACATACAAATAAGCTATGAAGATGTCCGATATATGTATATATATATATATATATATATATATATATATATATATATATAACGTAGTTGGTAAATGAAGTAATGACAACTATAGGCATTGGAAACCAGCTTATGAAAATGTCATGTCATCACATGGAAAATATTAAGCCCTTTTCAATGTATAGAAAACTAACCCAAATATCGAAAGGAAACCATTGTTGTTTGAAGATCGCAGAGGCGTGAAACGCAAGTCAAGGAAAGAAAGCATTCAAGTCAAAATCCCCACTTTCATCATGAGCGACCGGCTCAAATCACCAGGTGAGAAGACCCTTCAGGAAAATAACCCAAATACTGAAAGAAATCCATTCCCATCTGAATATCGCAAAAGCGGGGAACTTGATTGCGAGAAAAAAATTCGAGGTAAAACATTCGTTTTCATTATAAACAATAAGCGCATGTCGCAAGCTGAGAAGAAATTCCAGAAAATAACTTGTAATATAGAAACATTGCGTTCATAAACGGGAGAAGTAATTCAGGTAATCAAGGCACTATAATGAATTAGACATCATACCATTCTTTGGGTAACTGTAATATGCAGACCCCAATATAAATATACATACAAATACACACAAATATTTATGTATATGTATATTTATGTAAAAAGGTAAAAATTCCTTTTGGTAATTGAATGACCATGGGATTGTACCTAAAAAGTTCCCCTCCGAAGCACAAGTCCGAACAAGGTTGATTATGGAAGACCAGCAGTTGCCAATGCATACCAGCCTTCCTGCTCCACGCCACCAGTGTTATCCAAGGGAAAGGCAAAGGCCAATACAGCTTGGTACCAGTGACGTCGCAATTTGAGTTGCCTCGTCATGCATGAATATGTATAAGCATTTGTGCGTACACGCGTCAGTGTATGTATGCATATATAATTAACTAGAAGTGCATGAAACAGTGATGAATGAAATACACATGTATACAATCATATTTAACATGTTCGTGTGCATTTAGGCTTAGGAAGAGCTCTTCGCTGCGAAAATAATCCCGAGACAAAATTCTCTTCATAATTAATATGAATAATAACATATTATACTTCAAAGCGTAAAATGCTTGTGTTTCTGGGTCACTACTCTTCATCAGCTACAAATACCGAATACCTTGTAAGAACCCTTATATATATATATATATATATATATAT
>NC_068995.1:12733531-12734593 GCF_001194135.2 Octopus bimaculoides
ATATATATATATATATATATATATATATAAGTACAGCCAAAGAGGATAAGTTCGCGCTCATAATCCATTCTTTTGTTACTAGTGGGAAGAAGTTATCATCAGATTGGAAACCTTGCCCAATTTTGTGCTCCGGTGTTGTTTTTGTTGAAAGCCTTTCAATGGCTGAGATTTTCTGTTGATTAAACTGGCGGATTTTGATCATAGGAACTACTCAGTGAGAGCTGAGCTACCGCTAAACATTCAACATCAACAACGACTATAACAACAAAGATTTAATCTCGCCTCGAACCTAGTCAGCGATGCAGTATCGATCCTCTGCAGAGGCGAATTCATATCGTTTAAATCGCCAACATTCTTGGGGAATATATGAGCATAAAACCCCACCGTTTCCCGTAGTTCTTTAAAATATGCGGTTTTTGCGCCTAAAAATAACATATTAATTAGACACATTCTTGAACAATTATATTCTTTGAACAATCTTAGCTTATGAATTAATTATTTAATTAAATGTTTAATTAATTGATTATCCATCCAGCATTCTAAATTAATTGTCTCTAACTTAATCAATTCTCTATTTTTCGTCTTTCGAAACCAAGGTCACTGGGTCAGGTCAAATGATCCTAATATTTATAACCGATATTTATAGAAAGGGGAGAGTTTGAAGCGATGGAGAAAAAAAGGAAAAGAAAAGAATAGATTATATTGACATAATGCTTTTCCGCTAACAAATTAGAGCCCGCCCTCTCTTTCTGTGTTCAAATCCAGTCCGAGTCGACTTTGTTTTTGTTAGCAGCGAGGTAGATATTAAAAACATAAAACAAATTTTTTAAAAACCAGTCTACTTGTACCAGTCATTGGATTGCGGCCATGTTGGTGCAGTGCCTCGAAGAGACTAGTCAACAAACCGACCTTAGTACTTACTCAATTTTAAGTGTTGTACTTATTCTATAGTTTCCTTTTCCTGAACCGCTTAGTTAGGAAAACGTAAATCATCGAACATCGGTCGTGGTGTTGGAGTCAAACATATATATATATATATATATATATATATATATATATATA
>NC_068995.1:12735489-12736489 GCF_001194135.2 Octopus bimaculoides
ATATATATATATATATATACATGAACGTGCACGCTTTGTGTATATGTGTTAGTTTTCCCGTGATTTCTTATGAAACCTAGCTATGACAAAAGGTACTCCGCTTCCTCCAACCGTCATCATTTCATCCGAACATTTCCTAACAAGCATTTATTCAAGGACAACGCTATCTGGTTGGCTGATAACTACCAGCCCAACAATCGCCCAACCAACCAGCCCACCAACGATCCACTCGACCAGATACTGAACCAATGTCTCAACCGCCCACGCAGCCTAACAACTAAACTGTTAACTAGGCCTATGGTTCTCAATCGTGGTCTATATGGCCCTTGGGAATGGGATCCATATAAGATTTTGTTAGTAAAATTCATGTGTAATAAATTGGTTATACTTTTGCTATACACAAAATATTTTAACAATCTTTTTATACAAACCCTAATAATATTTAATTATAAAAATACAGAATGTTCAAAAAGTCTCTCCGCAGTTAAATTTTTTCTCCAAGATTTTTCTCCAATTTTTTCTCCAAGATCTTTCTTCAATTTTTTCCACATGTTTAGAAGAGTCAACTTATGTTTTGAAAATGAAGGACGACACTTTGAACACCTCTTATAAAGTATTTTTTTGAGTCTTTTAAAGTCTAATATATTCTTTTGTAGTCGTATACCATTTTATAAATATTTATTTTGCAATAAAATACTTACTGCGGAGAGACTTTTTGAACACCCTCCATAAGATTTTTTAAAACATTAAATGGCTATGGGGGTCCACCTGAGTAAAATAAGAATCAAAGTGGTCCATAGGGGGGGGGTGAGAAGCACTGATTTAAACAATCAATAAGTTAATGTAAGGAGCCACTAATCCAGCTCAGTAATTATCCAGCAAGTCAGCTACTCACCCAACAAATGAGTTTACCAATCAACCAATCAAGCAACAAGACAATCCACACACCCCTCCGACCACACAACCAGCCAGCCAACCAGCCAACTAGTCAACCAACAAA
>NC_068995.1:12737130-12738397 GCF_001194135.2 Octopus bimaculoides
ATCAAAAATGAAAATGAAAATCAAACTTGAGGTTGACATTCATGGAACCACAGACATCCAAAATAGTCAATAAACCAAGATAGAAGATTCCATGTTCTTCTTCAACTCTTATATTTGCACGCAAATTCTTGGATGTTCCAACAGCACGCTTTTTCCTTCTTTCCATTTATGTTTCTTCACCTTTTTGGAAGGAATTTTTTTGGTGTTGTTGTTGTTCTTCTTTCCTGTTAGTCTTTTAGAGTTTTTAGAACTTTCATTGTTGTTGTTGTTGTTGTTGCTGTTATAGTTTTTCGTGGTTGATTTTGTTGTTGTTGTTTTTTGCTCGCTTGTTTTTTGTTTTCTTGTTATTGTTATTGCTGTTGTTCTTTTTGATTTCTTTCAAGCAAATGTTTGTCGTTCATGTTAACATATCAACTTGTTTCTTTGCAGTGTTTGCCACATTCATTCAATACCTCTCACTCTCACCTTTCCTCTTCACCCTTCCCCCCACCCCCTCTCTCTCTTTCTCTCACACACATACACACACACATACATACACACACACATACACACACACACACATACATATACACACACATATACACACGACTTCTCTCTATCTCAATCCATCTCTTTCTCTGTCTCTTTCTTTCACTTGTCTCTTGCTCAGTCGATTTTGCTTTGATTTTGTTATTTTTCTGTTAATTTGTTTTGTGTTTCTTTTCTCTACTTTCAATTCCATTCTTTTTATTTTTCCTTTTGTTGTTCATTGAGTTTCTTAAAGTCTATCTCTCTTCCCGTCTATCTAACTATATGTCTATCTACTTATCCCTCTATCTCCATATCCATCTATCTATTCAGTTATCTACCCTTCCATCCAGTTAGCTAGCTAGCAAACTGTCTATATATCTATCTATCTATCTATCTATCTATCTATCTATCTATCTATCTATCCAGTTATCTATCCATCCATCCATCTATCTAACTGAATATCAACTTATCTATTAAGTTATCAATCTATACATCAATTTAGCAAGCTAGATAGCTGTCTAGCTGCATATCAATCTTCATCACTCAATTTCTCTGTTTATGTATTTATGTATATATGTATCACTCTATCTCTTTATCCATCCATCCATCCATCCATCCATCCATCCATCTATCTATCCATCAATCTATTCATCTATCTATCTATCTACCTATCCATCTATCTATTCATCTATCTACCTATCATCCATCTATCTATCTATCTATATATATATATATATATATATATATATATATATAT
>NC_068995.1:12740760-12741898 GCF_001194135.2 Octopus bimaculoides
TATATATATATATATATATATATATGTACATATATATTCATATATACATATGCCTGTATGTATATGTATATATGTGTATATGTATGTATGTATGTATGTATGTATGTATGTATGTATGTATGTATGCATATATGTGTATATGTATGTGTATGTATGTATAAGATAGAAAGATAGAAAGTTGTGTCACCAAATACATATATATACACATATATATACACATACATACACAATTATATATATATATATATATATATATATACATACACGCGCACATATGCATGCTCTCATATCAATATATATATATATATATGTGTGCGTGTATATATAAATATGTGTGTGCATATGTTTGTGTTAGCGTGTGTACGAACCTAAGTGTACTTCAGTGTTTTATACGCACGCACACACACACATACACACACATACACCCACGTACACACACAGACACAGTCACATACAGCTTTACACTATTTCATAAATCTTTAATCTCGACCATAAATGATAGACCTTGTTACATCTTGGCTGTTGGCCACAGATAAATTGATTAAATCTGTCCACACCCCTATCACTCTTTCTCATTACCTCTCACTAATTTTCTCTCTCATTCACTCTCTCAATCTCAGTCTCGACTCCCACCACGACCATCACCGGTGACAATGACAACAAACACTGCCTAATATACTACACTTTCTCTATATATTAACACCTCCGAATGCTAATGAGAATTGAACTTGATATCCAGCCTTCTATGTGTCGCAGCTATTACGACGTAGCAATATATAGAAAGAGACATGGCAGAGATAGACTCATAAATTATGATATACTGGATCTGATATGGCGACGAAAGCCAATGGAATGTACACACACATGCGTGTAGTATCTGTGTGTGTGTGTGTGTGTGTGTGTGTGTGTGTGTGCGCGCGCATGTATGTGAGTGTAAATACATAGATGCATATTATATATTAAATATTACACATATATTTATACACATATATATATATATCAATCTTCATGCATTCGCACACACATACATATAGCTGTATACATAAATATATACACAACCAGGCATACACATACACACACACAAAAATATATACACTTATATATATATATATATATATATATATATATATATATATAT
>NC_068995.1:12742837-12745625 GCF_001194135.2 Octopus bimaculoides
GAGAGAGAGAGAGAGAGAGAGAGAGAGAGTCTTCCCATAAATAATGCGGTTTTTTCTATTGCATGAACTAAAAGTCGGAGTCGTACGGGATAAACTACCTGCATCCTTTTGCTATAAACGCAGGTAGTAATTCTATCCTGTCCTTATTCTTAGTGTAAGTTTTGAAGAGTGCAGTTCGATTTTAACAGTTATTTTTCCAAAGCTTTACCGGAAGTGACAAAGGAGCATATTCGGTATATTTTGCTTTATGAGTTCAATAAAGGCAACAACGCAACGGAAATTGCGAGGAATATTAATGCAGTATATGGGGATTGGACAGTAAGCGTAAGTCAAGGTCAACGGTGATTCCAAAAATTCCGAGCCGTAAACAACAGCCTAGATGAGCCTCGTCCTGAAAGATCTGTAGAGCTCGACGAGGACATCCTGCAAACCCTGGCGGAGTAAAAACCTGTCGTAACTGCTGAGGAACTAGCAGAGGAGCTAGGATTTGGTTATTGAACCATTCATCGACATCTGCGTGCCATCGGAAAAGTCAGCAAATTGGGTCGGTGGATTCCACGCAAACTTTCCGAATCTAATCGTGCGCAGAGAGTTAATGTGTGCTCTTCTTTGCTATCACGTCTCACGAATGAACCGGAACACTAATGTTTACCAAATCCCATTCAGTGAACATATAGAACATGCCTTCAACACGAATAAAATCAAAATTACATTATCCATCTGTGTCTATGCACTAGATAGATACATAAATTTTATTTTGTTAGTCTATTCAAGTTAGAGGCTATTCACTAATGGGCAACATGGCGGCCACAATTTTCCCTTACAAGTGTAATTCCCACGGCTGTACAGAATATGACGTTTTTGAAGCGGGTTTAAAATAAACAGAGAAAACTTTTCAAAGACTTAATGTTTATAGCTGGTAGCTATTCAATTTCTATTTCAAAATTATCCAGTGCAGAAATATAAATTTTTCTACTATAAAACTTAACTGTTTGGCAAAAGTCAACGATAGGAATGATACTAGATTTAAGTATTAAGTACTGGGGTTGGTTTATTCAACTAAGCTTTTCAAGGCAGTGCCCCAGCATGGTCGTAGTCCAATGAGTAAAACAAGTGTTTGATAAAATACGTACATACATACGAAAATACCCTGTTGATATTGTTGAAATTCCAATGAAGGAGCCTTAGATTTAGGTTAGAAACAATTTTTTCTCTATTGGCAAGAAATCTTGAAATAAATCTGAATAATAACATACATAGGAGAAAGCTAATTCGAAGACTACAGATCCAATTCATCATTGGAATTGTAAAAATCTGTAAAACTTTCCAGAAGTTTATCATTTAAATATATATGAGCATGTCTAGATATGTAACTATACGCCTGAAAATACATACATAAAACATACAAATCTACACATACATACATACATACATACATACATACATACATACATAAATACGTGCATACATACATACATACATACATACATACATACATACATACATACATAAATACGTGCATACATAAATACAAACATGCGTACATACATACATGCATACATGCATACATGCATACATACAAAAATACCCTGTTGAAGTAGTTGAAATTCCAATTAAAGGAGCCTTGGATCTAGGTTAGAAACCGGTTCTTTCTCTATTGGCAGCAAATCTTGAAATAAATCTGAATAATAACATACATACATACATACATACAGATCCAATTCATCACTGGGGCTGTAAAAATCTGTAGAATGTCCCAGAAGTTTATCATTTAAATATATATGAGCATGTCTAGATATGTAACTATATGCATGAGAATGCATACATAAAACATTCAAATCTGCACATACATACATACATACATACATACATACATACATACATACATACATACATACGTGCATACATACATACATGCTTACATACATACATACATACATACAAACAAAAATAGCCTGTTGTTAATGTTGAAATTTCAATGAAGGAGCCTTGGATCTAGGTTAGAAACCGGCTCTTTGTCTATTGGAAAGAAATCTTGAAGTAATTCTGAATAATGGCATACATATGTACTTGTATATATCATTGTTGTTGTTGTTAGTGTTGGCGTTGTGCTGTGTAACCTCCGTGAAGTTGAAAGTTAGAGAATCGATCGTGGGATTGTTGTTGTTTGATGATGGTGGTGACAGTGGAGGTTGCTAGTTGTGGGAATGGTGATGGTAATATCGGTGGGGGTGGTGATGAAGTGGATTAATTCTGTCATTCCTTAGCTAGACAGAAATTCAAATAACATTGACAAATTCAACGATATACCAATTATTTGCCGAAGGAAAGAAAACAGGTATTTTAAAACAATCACAATCTAAAGACAGCGATAAATATATATCTCTCGTATTAAAATTGTGTATTTGCTTCTGTCTGTTTGTCTGATCTTCTGTCTGCCTGTCTGTGTGTATATATATGGGTGGATGCCTATAAACATATATATGTATGTATATATATGTGTGCGTTTGTCTGTGCGCGCGCGTTTGTGTATGTATGTGCGTATAAATATATATATGTGTGTATATATATATATATATATATATATACGCATGCACACACACACGCACACGTATATAATGAGTGAAGATTTGTGTGTGGAGGGCGTATTTGCTATGATGGATGTATCTCTACAATGCGCGTATGTATATTTCCCAAATTTGGAACTTCTGTTCAAGGGATGATGACGATGATGATGACGACGACGACGACGACGATGATGATGATGATGATGATGATGATGATGATG
>NC_068995.1:12745897-12748498 GCF_001194135.2 Octopus bimaculoides
GGAAGTGGATTATGGTTATGGTGATAGTAGTCGCCGTCTTCGTGATCGTCTTTGTCGTCATCATGGTGGTTGTAGTGCCGGTGGTGACGCTGGGGCCGGCGGTGGTGATCGTAGAGGAGTAGGTTGCGAAGGTGAGGGTAACGGTGGTGATGACGATGACGATAATCATCATCATCATCATCATCATCATCATCATCATCATCATCATCACCATCATCATCATCATCATCATCATCATCATCATTATCATCATCATCACCATCATCACCATCATCATCGCCATGGCAATAGCTGATGAAATTTAAGAAGCGCCAAAGCTGATATTAATACGAGACAAGATAAACAATGCTGTAAAATCAGACAAATTTCGTACGACTGATGAAGAAGGCAAGTGTTTTAAAAATCAACCAAGGCGTTAATTAATTAATTTTTCAAAAATTAATAATCAATGTTTAATTTTCCTGGCTTCATCATGATTGTTTTTGTAGTTGTTGCTGTGTAAACATAGTCGTTAAATTTTAGTTACTGTTATTGTTACTGTTATTGTTGTTGTTGTTGTTGTTGCTGTTGTTGTTGTTGTTGCTGGCCTAATTGTAGTGATTTATTCTGATATGAATGTTGTTAGTATTGTCGTTGTTGTTATAATTGTTTTTGTTGTTGTGGTAGTTGTTGTGGTAATTGCTTAGCCCAAGGTGAGCCTTAACACTTGCCCTGTCCTTTGTATCACATATGATACCCAGAATATTTTCCCCTGGCTTCCATGATACGCAATCCCAATGATTTTTTTCCCAACCACAAGAGGAACTTGAGATTTATGGAAAGGAAGCTTTATATAACTCACAAAGTACGTAACAACGGCTAACTAAAAGTTTGTAAACAAGCATAGACCCTGAGGACAAATTTATGAACATACATTGGACTATCAAAGGGTTAATCTCGCAGACCTCTGCTCAGATATTTCATTTCATTTTCATTTTATCTAGTTTCAGCTCATGAGCTGTGGCCATGCTGGGGCACCGCCATTTGGTGTTGCTACACAATTTTACTTCACGAATTTTACTTCAGGAATTGACATTTGGTGCATGAGACAGTTTGATGCAGCTGCCCTCATCTGCACCTCCTGCCGCGAAGTTGGTTCATCTGGGACACCTGACAGGAAGAGGTCCAGCCTCATCTTAAAAACACCTACATCCACCCCATGCAGGTCTCTAAGGTCCTTCGGGAGGATATTGAAGCCCAGGCTATTGCAGTATCTTGTCCTACATCTTGATGGCAAATTTGGATATGTGTACTGTGGAACCTCTATCAAATTTTAAACTAACATATCTATAACAGAACGCCTCCAGCTATGCCCATCCAGCAGTAATCATCTTTCCATTATATGTAGACCCCAAATATTTATGTCTTTGTATTGTCCCCACCCCCTCATCCTTCGCCCTTGTGGCAAATAAACGAAATCGTTAATAATAGGACACGTGGCTCAGTGGTCACAGTGTTGCACTCACGATCATGAGATTGAGGTTTCAATTCCCGGATCGAGAAGCACGTTATATTCTTGAGCAAAACTCTTCATCTCGCGTTGCTTTGCGATCACTTCGATACCCAAAATGCGGTACGCTGTGCACCTGTTCAGACAACATCGATTTGATGGACGGAATCGATCACCATCAACAAATGATTTGTGCTGGTTTCTCAGCAAGAAATTACAGAACCGTCTTTATGGGAATGCAAGAGGCCACCGCCATCATTCTCGTAATCATTCGTCTTGTAGTTGATGACAGGCTGTTATTATACTCGGAAAGCACATTAGGAAAGTATTAAAGGTGTCATAACTGAATGCTTTTGATCATTGCTCTGCTTCGTCACTAGCGACCTAGGGTTAAATGTCAACATTGACATCCCTAAGATTAACAATGAAAATATCAACAACAAATGAAACAAGAGTCCCGACGTTATTCTTGGTGCAAATTCTTGCGTTTCTCTCTGACGAAATACCGATGGATTTAGTCACATTCCTTCAGAAATTATATCGCTCCACCATAAGTTACATAAACAGTTTTGAACTTAAAGAATTTTGCGATTACACAACTAAAAATACGCATTCCAAAACAAACGTGCATTTCTTCACACATGCACACATACACATATACACCCGCACACACGTACATACTCATGCACATAGATATACATACAATCACAGACATGCAGCCATAGACACGTTTGTGAATGGATCTAGCATCGGTTTCGAGGAACGAGGATTCCAGATGTTCTGTCAACCGAATGAACTAAACATGGAATCACGCTGTAAGTGGTTGAGTAATTCCATAGTCAAGGGTACCCGCGACGTAATCCTTAGGCAGAATCAGCGTGACACGGCGTGCAAAAGTATAGTATGAATGCATATATTTGTGTGTGTGTGTGTGTGTATACACATATATAAATATATATATAAAATATATAATATATATGTGTATGTATATTTATACACACATTTATGCATATACATATATCTTATATACATATAAGAATGTGTGTGTGTTTGTGTGTGTGTGTGTGTGTGTGTGTGTGTGTGTGTGTGTGTGTGTGTGTGTGTGTGTGTGT
>NC_068995.1:12748974-12750077 GCF_001194135.2 Octopus bimaculoides
TATATATATATATATATATATATATGTACAAATGTATATATATTTATGTGTATGCATGCTCGCACAAATGCATGAAAGTATCGGTATGCATGTGTGTGTGTACATACATACACTCATGTGCGCACCCGCACGCACACACGCACTCGCATATAGACACGTTGATACTGATACATATATGTATGTATTTATGCATGTCTATATTTGTGATATGTATGTATGCATGTATGTAAGCATGTATGTATATATATGTGTGAAATATGTGTGTATTATGGAAACACTGTCGAGCTTTAATCCAACATATCTATAATAGGACGTACCCAGCCATGCCCATCCAGTAGCATTATGTTCGAACGACATTGATTTTCGAACAACAACTATCAACTACAACATAAATCACTTGAATATTTTAGCTGTCATTTCTGAGTTCAAATTCCGCCGAGATCGACTTAGCTTTTTATCATTTCAGGGTCGATAAATTAAGTACGAGTTGCGTACATGGAGTCGATCTAATCGACTGACCCTCTCCCACAAAACTTCGGGCTTTGTGCCTAGAGTAGAAACGAATATTTTAGTTGTATTAATTTTGAGTCGCTGGTCTCTGGGTTTATATCTCGACACGATTAGCGTCGTCTTTCATTAAAAATAAATTATGATAAATGGTGCCGCGCCGGTTATGACGACGGGGGTTTTGTCTGATCCGGCCAACGGAACAGCCTGCTCGTAAAATTAGTGTGCAAGTGGCTGAGTACTCTACAGGCATGAGTATCCTTAACGTAGTTCTCAAGCGGATTCGACGTGACACAGAATGTGACAAAGCTGACCCGTTGAAAGACAGGTACTACACATATACGCCAACGTGAAATGAAACGTCTTGCTCAAGGACACAACGCGGCACCGAGTATCGAAACGATGACCTAACGATCTTGACCTGAATAACCTGGCCACAAAATCACGCGCCTTCGCTGTCCAACACTAATACCAGGTCGATAAACAAGATGTGTGTGTGTGTGTGTGTGTGCGTGTGTGTGTGTGTGTGTGTAATATACATGTGTATGTATATATTCATATATATATATACATATATATGTATATATATATATATA
>NC_068995.1:12750665-12752943 GCF_001194135.2 Octopus bimaculoides
TCTCTCTCTCTCTCTCTCTCTCTCTCTCTCTCTCTCTCTCTCTCTCTCTCTTTCCCTCTCTCTCTCTCCCTCTCTCTCTCTCTATGCGGACTGAAAACGGAGAAACTGTTAACCAGTTTTAACCATAACATTTCATCCGCCGACCAACCTCTTTAACTGTCCACGGAGTCATTTTATTTAGATAATTTATTTACGAATTATTGGCTAAAATTGGTAAATATGCTCTATAGCATCGAATCAATTGCACCAAGACAGGATAGCATTATAACAAAACACAGCCAACAAGTCAGTGATTTATTTATCGAAGTACCTGCTGGAAATGCTTTATTTCTGCAAATAGACTTATGTGATTTTCCTGAAGCCGTTAACATTAATGGTTATAGATACAAAAGTCTATGGGTAGTTAAGATGGGTACTCTGTAGCTCAAGTGATTTTTAAAGAAAGACTTAAACCGATCCAATTCTATAAAATACAAGATGTTTACATTTGTACTCTTTTAAATTAGCGCATACTGAAACCTATAGATTTATTATATAGCATAGTACCGTTGCATATATTATTCATATATGCTCCAGAATTCACATGCTCTATCGTTATATTATGACTTGGTAGGAAAATTTGGAAGTATGGCTGTCTAGCTAAGATACTCATAAAGCAATCCCGTGATTTGGGGTTTATCCCATTGTGTGACATTTAGAACAAGCGATTTGTGTCATAGGCTTCATTTGACTGAGACTTTGCAGGTATAGGTTGTTAGACGGAAACTGTGCAGAAGTCCATTTGGTGTGTGCTTGTCTGTATGTGAATCAGCGTTATATGGCGTGTGTAAGTAAAGCATATATATATATATGTATATATATATATATATATATATATATATATATATATATATATATAAAGAGAGAGAGAGAAACATAGTGAGAGAGTCGTGCGCGCGTGCGTGTGTGTTGTACTCGTGCGATGCGAAAAAAATCTACATGTCGGCGAGAAAATTTACTAATAAATTCATGCGCCGAACAAAAATAATATTGTGATATTTTTTTCCGTCCAAATTGCACAAACGGTCTCATGTCATACTCACCTTCAGAAATTCGGTTAATCATTATTTAGCCTGATAGAAGCCTTTAAACCAACGACTCTATTGTTCACAACATGCATGATACGAGATAACAAAATAAATACATAAGAATTTCTAATGTATAATTACATATTATGAATTATTTACTAACTCCATGAACTGGTTCCTAGACCAGTCTGAACAGAGTCGTTAGGCAGACACAAAATACGACCCAGTTTGGAGTAAGAAGCAAATTAATATGGACATTAAGCATTATTTCAGTACTTCTTGTCTTTTCTCTCGCAGTAGAGTAAGTTATCGATTTTATCCATTATTTCAAACTCAGAATATCAGTCAGCATTCTCATATGCTACCAAAATGCAAATGGTGGATTACTTACTTCCGGTTTAGCTATGGCCTTAACTGATCAACATATTTTTATTGTCGCACGATAAAGTTCCACGGGATTACATAACTAATAAAATTCTCTCCAATATGAATATATTATTGTCTAATCTTACTAACAATCTCGAGTAACAGGCCATATTATAATTTTATGCGTTTAGCAAGAGAGACAACGTCATTGGCTGAATGCTTAGATAGATGCATACTTGCACGTACATAGACTGATACACGCATATATGTGTATATGTACGTGGTTGTGTGAACGTACGCGTATGTGGGAGTGTGTTTAAGTGTATGTGTGTGAGTGTGCATGTGTAAAAGCAAGCATACACGAAAGTATTTTTACATTGAGTGCTTGAGATACTGGCCGACACACCCAAATTGAAATAATTTTTCCTTCATTATTAAAGAGGTATTTTTGTTTTCTCTATAACTTCGTCTTTCTCGATACTTAAACGCAGTCTAGCCTACGGTACTTGAGACAGGAGAAGATAAAACACACGTACACATATACACACGCGCGCGTGTGCACACATGCAGGAATACGCACATATATACAAACACACATATATTTCGTTTTTAATTAATTTAAATTCCGGTAATTGGTTGTCTCCCTTGTCTTTTTTGAAGAGACTTTGTCATTAGCATAATAACTGGTTCTTCACACAATTGCTGTAAATTTAATGAATTAACGCTTCTTGACTGGCTATATTATGTATGTTAGGGCTCAATTTAATTTATATGTATATACATACACACGCACACATATACACATGCAGTATATATATACATACACATATATACATGCGTATATA
>NC_068995.1:12754093-12764205 GCF_001194135.2 Octopus bimaculoides
AATACAAAGACCTGGAAATAGAGATAACTCGAATGTGGAATCTAAAAACAGAAACAGTTCCTATCATAGTAGGTGCCTTAGGTATAATAAAAAAATATTCAGACAAATACATAACAAAAATAGCAGGACTTACAAATATATATAACATACAGAAAATTGCACTACTGGGTACTGCACACATTCTACGCAAAACACTTTCAATACAGTAAACATAAGAGCACCACAGCAAACCACAGCACATACCCAAGGCGCACAGAGCTGCGCTCGGTAGTGAAGTGAAAGCACGTTATAAAAATAAAACTACTGAATAATGATAATAATAATAATCATTCGACGTTCTGGCATTTCCGTTGTACATCCGAACCTGTTTCACTTGGTTTTGCTTCGATGAAATACGGCAGACGTGGTAGACAACGTCGAGATAACGGTATATAATTAAAGATATATAACTTACTGTTGAAGCAACTCCTCAAATAAACAAGACGGTATTTCATGAAATAAAATGTCTCGTATTTGCGTGTGACCTTCCTTAAGCGAACATATTATCGCTATAAATTATAGACATTGTGTACATTGACAGTGATGTGTATAATAATAATTACGCTCAGCTTTAATGACACATTATCTATTATATTGACAGACAGCAATGTTAAAACTATTTTCTCGCCAGGCGATTTATCATATTAAAAATACCCTACAACATTCATCGAGTCTCTTTATATTTTAGCACCCTTTTTCACATCTCCCTATATATCTCACCTTTTCTTTTGCTCTTCTCCCGTCCCTCTCTCTCTGTCTCTTCATGCTTATTTTTTATGTCTTTCCTTTTCTCTTTTTCTTATTCTCTTCCTTCTCAGATATTGGCTCTGTTTTTCTTCTTTATATTTTCTTAAACGAAATACATTTTTTTTCTTTTATTCCTGTCATCCTAAAAAATAACATAATGTCTCCAGACCATAGTGCTATGCGACTTTGTCGTTGATCTCAGTCGGGGTTACAGCCATCGATCCCAATAATTCTACTTTTGAGTCTTCTCTTTTCAGGGGCCGACATTGGGTTAAACGGGAAAAAAAAAGAAACAAACAAAAACAACACATGTAACAACAACACTACCAATAAACGAAAAAAGCAATCAATAACGAGATATTAGGATGTGGCTTTACATATAGTGACAGGGCGAGCTGAAGCAACTGGGCGCAGCTGTTTAGGCGCATGCGATTTGACACTGCCTCACTGAAGATTAAACTTGTTTTGGGGACCGTACATTTTAACACTGGAAGTAAACAACACAGGAGTGCACACAGGCAGAAATATAGATATACAGGTGTGAAAAGTGAAACAGAAACAGAGAGACAAAGAGATATATTAGAACGAGAGAAGCATTAAAACGACTAGTGTCAAATAAGTCATCGTCACATCAACGATGTCAAATAAGTCATCGTCACACCAGCGATGTCAAATAAGTCATCGTCACATCAGCGATGTCAAATACGATCGTGCTGAAGCATCTCAACCTTATGACAAGGATTGTAATAGTTGAAAAGTATTTCGGTAACAAACTGTGCCCCTCACGTGTTTATCCCTTCTTTCATTTTCAGTGTGTACGTGTGTGTGTGTGTGTGTGTGTGTGTGTGTGTGTGTGTCTGTCTGTCTGTCTGTCTCCGTGTGTTTGTATATGTGTGTTAGTGTGTCTGTGTGTGTATGTTTGTGTGGTGTAAGAGGTCTGTGAGCGTGGTCTGGATACACCATGTTACTATGTGAACTATTTTTAGTAATAGCTACTTTATTCTAATAGATTATTGCAAGATTGGTTATAACTAGTATGACTGCAATAATCCATAATGGATACAATGTATGTTTTTATTCGGCATTATTTTTAAATATGAATTTTTGCTCTTGATTTGTATGTGGCGCATTTATAATGTACCCTGTGATAGTTGCTTCTATTTGATGTTCTCCTTTGTCGTTTGTAAGGAGACAAACAATACATTTTTACCAGCCGCTACTTTAAGTCTGTTTTTATAGAGCCAGGATCACCGGTGATTTTGTCGGGGTTAAAGTAGTTACAAAACATTGTCTGAGAGAACGGTGTAAGAACACTACTCTAAGATCATTTGCGTTTAGAGATAACTGTGAAGAGGGTATGTAGGTATAAGGTATGGAAATGTGAATAAAAGGACGAATGGTTATGCTGCTCTTTGCGGGAAATTGCAAATTCCGAAATGTTCCCTTACACTGGATAGGGCATTTGGCCAGCATTTTGTGTTCTCTTTTCGCAACCATCGGAGCGCCAAGCACTCCTCACGCACACAGGTTCATGAGATGGTTGTGATCTATAAATAGTTTCGAGTGGGAACCGGAGATAGAAGTATGGACACACAATGCACATGTACACACAGAATTCGTAAAACTCCTGCTCATGATTGGACAAACACATATTGTCAGCCAATAAGGGACATGCTCAGCTGGTTAAAATCAAACAACTGACATACAAATCTGTGGTGTTGAGCAGTATATTTGCTGCAGCCCATGTTTTACCCCAAGACAAAACATGTACATGACAGCTCATCCAATCAGTGAAAATCAGAAGGCATGAGAGTCATTGCCTGGTATTGCATCAATTATTATTATTATTATTATTATTATTATTATTATTATTATTATTATTATTATTATTATTATTATATGGTTATTGCCTTTCTAGTTGTTTGATGTTGAATTTTATTTCATACGTGCGCGATATTGGTGTTTTGCCTTTGATGTTTTCCCTAGTTTTTATAGTTGTTTAGTTCCAGTGGGTAATCGGAGCTGCATTTTTATGATGTCTTGTCGGTCATGTAATACTAATGCGTCTATAATTTTATTGCCGATTGTCTAAGTCGGCCATTGAGGTGTTATTGAATTCTGTAAACCTTGGTTCTTTTTTTCTCTGTGGGACACGTCCCACAGAGAGGTTTTTGAAGTTTCCAAAAGTGTTTTTACTTTCTTCATTAATGTGTGAATGTGTTGTTATGTTACATGTTGGGTGAACCGAGAAAATACTCAGGGAATTGTTCGATTACGGTATCTAACTGCGGGAAGCACTAGCTGGTATGTAGAGAAAACGGTTTGGGCTTGGCTGAAGGAAGTACTTGGTGAAGTATGTGTGTGTATGTGTGTCTTGTTGCAAATTATTTCGGATTTAAAGAGAGTTTAGTTGTGATGCTATTATGTTACCGCTTCTGTTACTTACAGAACCCAGTACACAGAGGGCGTTCAATTCTTCCACATTGATAGTGTCTGTAAGAATACTGAAGCGTTATAGTTAGAGCACGTAATCTGGAGGGTAACTGTTGATATTAGTGGTATGCTTATGTTTCCTAATGCGCTATGTGTTGCTAATTTTTTATTTTAAATTTTTCTAGTGTGATGTCTTCGTGTAGTTTAAGTTTACGAATGTCATTTCTGACATTCAGGTATCGTATGCGTGTTTTTTAAGGTATGCTATAAGAGATCTTCCATCAGTATTACAAAAGAGTCTTTGTAGCAAAATCTGAATGCAGTTTGGAATACTGAGTGTTCTGTACTTAGACAACAACAATGCTACTTACATTGTTGTTCCGTAAATGTCGTGTATGATGATAAAATCTTTTAGTTTCATAAAGGTGTTTTTAATGTCATTAAGCCATTATTGACATAACTTTACGCGAGCTATTTTTGTGTTCAACGGTATATTTTTTAATATAATATAAGCGAACCTGTGATGTTAGAAAGGGAGATAATAACTATACATCCAGTCTATATTGTTGCTTCTGCAGTTGCTGACATTGTCATTATCTTTTATCAAGCCGTGCATTGTAGTAGAGTATTTGTGAAAAGTGTATGGAAATGCATGTGCGAGTGTTGTGTACAATTTGTAAGACGCTTACCTTCATATGAGTTTCTGGGTTGTCTCATGTACATTCGTAGTTTCTTTCGTTTGTCATCAATGTTGTCACGTGTTTGGAAGAGTGTTTCTGTCTTTCAAACATATCCTTCGAACAGCGTTCGAAAAGCGTTCAAGCCAAATAATCGTTATCTTTTTTTTTTGTTTTTGTTTCTTTTTTTTTTACCTAAAATATTATTTACATCCACATAGTAGGATATTATTTGTGGAAGGATATTATTTGGCTGGGATCTTTTTGCAAGTCTAGCAAACGAGCAGAAGCTTCCTCGTCACAATATATTCACGAACGATGAACTTTCAACATTGATCGAGCATTGGGCTCACAACACAACACCATAAGACCGGGTACGAAATTTAGTTAGGTGGGGTGCAAACCCAGATCCAAAGCGTATTACAAACAATATCGATTGTTACAATCTTAGTATCAAAACAAACACAACCCCAACTACGACGACGCTGCTACTAGCACCAACACCACTAACAACAATAGCTATGACTACAGTACTACAACAATAACTGTAGCAACACCATAACCAACATCATCAATAATACGACCAACAGGAGCAATAAACAGGGCACTAGCATCCCAATTACAAAGACACTGCCACCACAACGAAAAACAATAACAACAACTATAACAACACTACCACCACAAACAACATCACTGACAGCAGCAACTATATATACAATACTAGGAAAATTCAACTTCATAAATATTTCCCGTAACAAACCAAATAAACTCTACCAACCCACAACAATACCACCAATAAGAAACATCGCAAAGAACCGTTACAACACTACTACCACTACTAACATCACAACCACGAAGAACAGGATCGCTACTAACAATAACATCGCCAACATTATCACGAGCGCCAACAACAACAATTTCAACAACAACTAAGTCGCCAACATCAACCCCAGTAATAATATCAACAATATCAGGAACGACAACAGCATTGCTGCCATTACTAACATCACAACCAGCACCACCACCAACAGCAACAACAGCAGCATCGCCAACAACATCAATATTATTATTATTAACAACAGCAACAACAACAACGCCATCATTATCACCAACAGCATTATCACCACCGCAGCCACCAACAAAACAACAACAACATCGCAAACGTCATTACCAGCATCATCACCAAGCACAACCACTACCACTCAACATCACCAACGTTACTACCAACAGCGCCATCAGGAACGCCACGACCACCAACAACAACATCACTAACATCGCCACCAACAATAACATCACCAACGCCAACAACAACAAAAACAACAACAATTCTAACAAGGTAGTTATATTAGAATGTAGAAGTTCCCAGCCTTAACTGAAATGATGAGTCATTAAATATAGAAAGAACGAGTGGAAGGACGAACTTCACATCCAATTAAACAGCTTACTGATGTTAGTTTAGCACAATTAACAATTGTAGCAATTTACATTGCCACCACTTAATGGACGAAATATTTTAAATTTCTACCTACTCAGCTCTCTTCACCGCTTTGCTTCTGTGTATCTCTTGTGACTATTTCTATATTTAACGGTGTGTCTGTCTGTCTATCTATAAATTCTTCTCACGCCCTCAACTCTCTTTCTCTTTCTATTTTCTATTTATCTCTCCACCTCTCTCTGTCTCTCTTTCTCTCTGTATATGCATATATGTATATTTTACATATGTGTGTATATATGTATATAGTATATATGTATATAGTATATATGTATATAGTATATATGTATATAGTATATATGTATATAGTATATATGTATATAGTATATATGTATATAGTATATATGTATATAGTATATATGTATGTGTATATGTATATATATGATATATTATACATGTATGCATATATGTATATATTATATATGTACGTATATATGTCCATAAAGAGATATGTATATAGATAGATAGATAGATAGATAGATAAATAGATAGATAGATAGATAGATAGATAGATAGATAGATAGATAGATAGATAGACAGACAGATAGATAGATAGATAGATAGATAGATAGATAGATAGATAGATAGATAGATAGATAGATAGATAGATATGCCTATATATGCGTGTATGAATGGCGAGTATATGTTTGTACGTCTGTATATAGGGATGTAGATAGGTCTGTAGGTAGGTAGGTAGGTAGGTAGGTAGGTAGGTAGGTAGGTAGGTAGGTAGGTAGGAATGTTTATTCGTTTGCTGTCTTCAATTACTGGAATGCGGCCATACTGAGGCACCGCCTTAAAGGGATATTGTCATGGGTCACCAGAGCAATTTTATTATTATTAGCACAAAATATTTCATCCATAAGAGACTGTGTTAGAAAACAGACCCAGAAGAAATTTCTTCTGGTATATTATTCATAATAGTTTATTAAATATGTTAATTTCTCTCTTTGTTCTCCGCACACCAAACACAATATTACGCGATTTTGGTCACCCCAGAGAGCATTCTCTAAAATAACAAAATTCATGACCGATGTTAATTATTTGGGACCGTCTAAAATCATTGAAACTTTACTTTTTCCAGCAACTGTGGGCATTTATGGCTGCCACTTGACGTTTTACTTCAAGGCGTCGAGCTGGCAGAATCGTTAGCACGCCGGACAAAATGGTTAGTGGAAGTTCGTCCGTCTTTACATTCTGAGCTCAAATTCTGCCGAAGTCGACTTTACATTTCATCTTTTCGGGGTCGATAAAATAAGTACCAGTTGAACACTGGGATCGATGTAATCGACTTCACACCTCCCCTAAAAATTTTTGGAACCATTGTTAATATTATTCAAATTCTACTGAAGTCGGCTTTGCCTTTCATACATTTTTAGAGTTGATAAAATAAATACCAGTGACTGGAGTCACATGTAATCAACTACGCACCTCTTCCCAAATTTCAGACCTTGTTTCTATAGCGAAGATTATTATTATTATTATTATTATTATTATTATTATTATTACGAAGGAGTGGCTGCGTGGTAAGTAGCTTGCTTGCCAACCACACGGTTCCGAGTTCAGTCCCACTGCGTGGCACCTTGGACAAGTGTCTTCTACTATAGTAGAAGACACTTACCCAAGGTGCCATGCAGTGGAACTGAGTCCAGAACCATGTGGTTCGCAAGCAAGCTACTTACCACACAGCCACTCCTATATATATATATATATATATATACACCAAAGCTCAAATACTGAAAGCTCATATATACCAAACTCAGATATATATATATATATATATCTGAGTTTGATATATATGAGCTTTTAGTTTCCCTCATTTACAACTATTTATATTGTGGTTTCATAGATATGACTTTGCATATGAGTTTGCCTACAAAGATAGATAGATACATACATACATAGTTGTACAGATAGGTAGGTACGTAGGTACGTAGGTAGGCACGTAGGTATAGATTGCTTTGAAGGTATACACACAGGTATATATTTAAGCGCACACTCCCCAAAACACACACTCACACACATACGTACATACATATATATATATATATATATATATATATATTTACACACATATACATATGTGTGCGCGCGCTCGCGAATGTTTACATATATTTATATAGATATATATATATACACATCTCTTTCTCTCAGACTCTCCTCTCTTTCCCTCTCTCTCTATACATATGTATATACATGTGTGTGTGCGTGTGTGTGTGTATGTGTGTGTATGTGTGTGCGTGTGTGTGTGTATTTGCCAATCAAATTTCCTCGAAAACAGTGGCAAATCATTGAAATTTATATAGTTCCATGTCATTCCAGAAAGGTTAATCGATTCCTTTATTGCAACGCAGAAGGTGTGTGACTTGCTTAGCATGAATATTTACTTCATTATCCGATTCCAGTTTAACAAATATAGTGGACAGAGTTTAGAAGTGACCCACGAACAGCTTGACATGTTGTTTAGCCAACGTGACACATCTCACTTTAGCTGGCAAACAGTTAGTCAGACCAGACAAGAATCCTCTAAATAGTTGTCGAACATTATATCCAGTATCCCAAGACATATCTGAGGACATGACCGTACGCAAGGATATGCCCATGTTCTAACATGTATTAATTCCAATTGAATATCAGTCGAATGTTGTTAACACATATTCTGAAGGGTTTAAATTTATGTCACTGTGCTACAAGACACATTCAAAGACGATATGGAGATTTTCATCATCTAGCTCAATTCTAGTACTGTTCATTCTTTCATTATAATTCAATGAGTATGTATGGTGGTTGTTCTTGTTATTAAACTTGTTCTCTTTGTGTCCAGTTTAATTTGGATATTGTAGTTTGGGTAAGAAGAGGCAACATTTTATGTCGAAGGGCACACCAACGGACACAAGTGTATGTTCTACAATGCAGATAGCAGGAATCTCAATTGTGTCTTTATGTTGAAATTTACAGCTGCAGTGGAACGGGAGATTTTTTCCTCGACGGCGCATGCAATTATGCTCTTTATGTCAAGATATTAAAAGCTATTGTCTAGCTTGCTCTTCTAACATTTCTTAAAACTGATGTATATATTATTTTAGCGAGATGGGGCCCGATTTCATTTTGCGAGTATCACAACTGTTTGGTTAGACTAGTAATTAAACGATTGATGGATTGAATATCAAGATATTTGGGAATTAGCTTCAAAATCTCCTGACGTGATGGTTCCTAAATTCTTCTTATTGAAATATTTCAAGAATTAATTACACTTATTTAATTGTTAAGATATCTCATCCACATATCGTTAACACAAATGTCGATGTACACACAGAGAGAAACAGGGAGAAGCAAGTAAAAAGGCAGACAAATTGATATATAGTTGTAAATGAATAGACATTTGTTTGTGTGTTTGAATTACGAGATGTCATAATTGATAAATTTGACAACATGACAGCTAATTTACGTCGCTCAGTTTGCAGATTGGTCCCTAAAATCTGAAACCCTGTTTGGCAGTAAAAGGATCGCATTTTCAGCATTTCATTTGAACATATCAAATTATGATTAATAAATGATTTTTGCTTCAGTTTTCATTTGCCTGTATCTTCTCTCATTATGAATATCAATTGGAGCAGTCTCTGCGCATCACATACACACGCACATAAAAAGATGCACGCACACACACGCACGTGTATGTATAAGCATATATATGCATGGGTGCGTATGAGAGAAAGTGTGTTTGTGTGTGTGTTTTGCATACATGTATATGTATATGTATATATATATATATATATATATATAATACAAATAATATGTGAGTATATGCATTATACGTACATGTATGTATATACCTACATCTACATATATATATATATATAGATGCATATCTGGGTACAGGACGTCACAAAAAAAACGTGGACAAAATGAAGAACAGAACATAAACAGAGCACAGAAAACAAACAGGCCACTTAGAGAATATTTTCATCAGCTGCCCCTATTCTAAACTAAGCGTTTCGAAGAGTTTATATATACTCAATTTTGGGGGATTAATCGTTATGTGGGTATTCTATTTCAGATATTACAAACATAACCTAATGAGTATATCTGACAGTAAAAACATAGTATCAGTTTGCACATCGCGAAATAACACTTAAAGGGTATAACCAAAATTACCAGCTGGGTATATAATGTACTTCATTAATCAAACTTTAGTTAATACTTATATTCATCAAATATGAAGGAACTACACGTGTTTCGGTATGGGAAGATTACAATATATATACATATACACAACTGTATACCTATATATACATACATATATAAATACGTATATGCAATCATCAGATTTACAATTATTCTAACATCTCTTCAGGTACTATTTCAAAATATTATATATCTAATTTTACATCCCTTTAAAAATAAGCAATACAATTAAGCGTTAAAGATTAAAAATTACGAATTAGAAATTAAGAATTAAAAATTTAGAATTAAAATTAAGAATAAAAATTATACTTTGTAATATTAAGAATTAAAATTTATAAATTATACATTATAAATATGAATCAGTGTATATATATATCAATCATGTAAAATCAAGTATATGTCAAATGTGAGATATAAGATTAAATATCAGAATAAAAATGACTGCATTTAAATTTGATATATAACAAGAAAAATTCAAATACATATCTTCCTTTTTTAGCTGGTACTAAAATGGTGACTAAATAGGTAACACAAACAGA
>NC_068995.1:12765154-12766199 GCF_001194135.2 Octopus bimaculoides
TATATATATATATATATATATATATATATATCATCACCATCGTCGTCGTCGTCATTATCATCATCACCTTTTCTTCATCATCATCACCCTTTCTTCTCCTTCTTCTTCTTTCCTGTTGTTGTTGTTCTTTTCTTCTTCTTCTTTCTTCTTTCTTCCTCTCCTTCCTCTCCTCCTTCTTCTCCTTCTCCTTCTTCCACTTCTTCTTCTTCTTCTTCTTCTTCTTCTTCTTCTTCTTCTTCTTCTTCTTCTTCTTCTTCTTCTTCTTCTTCTTCTTCTTTTCTTTCTTCTTCGTCGTCTTTAGAGTCTTTCCTCTAATTCTTATTTTCGTTCCAATGCTTTCGCGCTTTCTTTCATCTCCTCCTTCATTTTCTTCTTCACACTTCTTCCCACTACGTCATCGACGCATTGTAGCACCATTATTATTATTATTATTATTACTATCATCACCATTGTTATTGTCTTCATCAGCCTCACCATCCTCATCATCATCATCATCATCATCATCATCATCATCATCATCATTATCCTCCCCATCACCATCATTGTCATGATCATCATTATCACCAACACCAACATCAACAGCACCATCGCCATCACCTTTAACAACAACAAATATTACATCATCATCCTTATCATTTTCTTGTCCTCTTCCTTTTCTAGTTTCTGTCTTCTGCGTTACCCCCTCTTCATCCTCCTTCTCATTCTCCACCTCATCTTCTTTTTATATACAACATTAAGTACCTCTTTTGCTACACTTCAGCCTACCAGTTAATTTTAACGCATTTTTTTTTTAATTCAATTTTGCTGAATATGTTATTTTCTTAGATTAGCTAACTCGTACCCGAAAAAGAAAGAAAGAGAGAGAGAGAGAGAGCGAGAGAGAGAGAGAGAGAGAGATAAAGAGAAAGCGGTGAGATACACTTACGCAGACAAACACACACACATATATATACACACTCACACACATGCAAGCACCCTCCATGCATATATATATATATATATATACGTAAGTATGTATATGCAGATATATATATATATATATGTG
>NC_068995.1:12769378-12769776 GCF_001194135.2 Octopus bimaculoides
GTTGAGCAAAACACCCATGTTTCCAAGGTGAATTATTCAAATCCCAAAGAATTCCTCTCAGCACATGGCTATGATGCTCCCCCACTACTTCTGCTCATGATCAGAGATGCACATATCGTCAGCCACCAAGAGACATGCTCAACTGGTTAAGGTCAAATAACTGACATACAAATCTGTGTTATTAAGCAGAATATTTGCTGTAGCCCATTTTTTTATACCAAGAAAAAACAATATACATGATAACACTTCCAAACAATTAAGATCAGAAACCATGAGAGCCACTGCCTGGTACTGCATCCGGGCATGTTATTATTATTATTATTATTATTATTATTATTATTATTATTATTATTATTATTATTATTATTATTATTATTATTATTATTATTATTATTATT
>NC_068995.1:12770297-12771460 GCF_001194135.2 Octopus bimaculoides
ACAATTAAGATCAGAAACCATGAGAGCCACTGCCTGGTACTGCATCCGGGCATGTTATTATTATTATTATTATTATTATTATTATTATTATTATTATTATTATTATTATTATTATTATTATTATGACTAGTAACGTGAAGTCGATAAAACAAAATACCAATATATGTAAAAATGTGCTAGCAGAGGGAGGTCAATATGGCCGACCACAAAACCACAGCCGACCCTTCCACACACACACACACACACACACACACGGGGCACCACCACCACCACCACCACCACATTCTCTGTGTACCTATGTTTGAAATCTTTACCAATTTAAACCGCTAACATTGCCAATATATTTCAATTGGTCGTGAAAAATGTTTATATGTTTTATTTATTATTTATTTTAGTAATTTGTTAGTTGTTATTGATTTTTTTATATTTCTGTTTCATATTTGTCTTTGTCTGTTTTTCGTTTGGTGTCTGTTTTTGTTTTTGCTTTTTTGCGTTGTGGACGTTGTTGTTGTTGTTATTGTTTTGTTCGTTCCTTCCTACACAGTTTCCAATACATGTTCAAAGTGACCGATATCAAAGTCTATAAGCTATTTTGATCGGTCTAACGATTTCACACACACACACACACACATACACATACACAAACATACACACACAAGCGCACTATCTCTCTGTCTCACATACACACATACAGACTCATACAAACTCACATACATAGACACTGATGATGGCGTACTCACTTGCGCACACAGTGGGACACACAAACCGACATATACACGCACGGAGACGGACACACACATACACATAAAATCACAAGCACACACACATATATACAGATACACGGACACACGGACACACAAACGTACATACACATGTACTTAAACACAGACAGACGCACACATACACGGAGATGCACACATGTACAGAAATACGGATACACGGTTGAATACATACCGACATATTGGGACATACAAGATCGGAATCGGATACGGACATATATATATATATATGTAGGTAAACGGACATAAACATATGAAGTGAGTGTGTGTGTTTGTGTGTGTGTTTGTGTGTGTGTGTGTTTGCATGTGTGTGTTTCCGTAAATATATGTATATACATACATATATATATATATGTATATATATATATATATATATATATATAT
>NC_068995.1:12771829-12775406 GCF_001194135.2 Octopus bimaculoides
ATATATACAAGTGGAAGTGCTGAAAAGTTCCTGACTTTGTGGGTGTCGTGAAAAACCTGGCTGGAGGCCCAAACTTCCGAGTGCTTTTTAAGGTCTTATAAAACCTCCAAGGACTGCTGTTTGAATCTGAGAGGGGAATATGTTGAATAAAATCATAATTAGCTGATCCTCCTTAATTTTCTTTAACCCAAACCCAGGAAATTTTCAGCCCCTCTTCCCCTTGTATGTATATATACATATATGCATACATACAGCGTAGCTAGGGGTAGGGGGCTCCGCTCCGGGTGGCACTTTCAAAGCGACACTACTTTCGGGTCTGCTGAAGGCAATATGTGATTTTGTGGCGTCAGGGGGTGGCAAAAGTACCAGTGAAACACTGGGGTCGATGCAATTGACTAGCCCCCTCCCAACAAATTTCAGACCTTCAGTCTTTAAAAGAAAGGATTATTACCAGGTCAAGTGACTCTGTAGAGGTATCGTTCTTAGCATAAATATGTCAGGTACCGGTTTCAAATTTTAGCAAAAGGCCACAAATTTCGGTGGAGGGCATAAAGTCAATTACATCGACCTCAATTTTCAACTTGCACTTATTTTATCTGCCCCGAAAGAATGAAAGACAAAATCGACCTTGGCGGAATTTGAACTCTGAACGTAAAGACGGACAAATGCCGCTAAGCCTTTTGCCCGGCGTGCTATCGATTCTGCCAGTTCACCGCCTTATTTATGTCAGATGTTAAATAATGATCCCCAAATCTACTCAGAAACATTTATTTAGAACGCCAAATAAATTTTACATAGATAAAATGGCGTGTATCAATATGAGCCCTCTCTTTATATGCCAAGATAAAGTCATATTTAAGCTGATAAGGCTTCTGTAACCCAGAACACTATATTCTCTTTCTTTTGTGTCACTGTGAACTTAATGATCACCTTGAACACAGAGTGAAGAGCGTACTTGAACGCATCAAACGAGTCAATTAGTTATTTACTGTGCCAAGAAGAAGCGTTGGTTTACGCCAAAAATTTAATAAGAAATATTTTAAAACAGCTATCTACGCATCATAACAAACGTATATATACTGTTGAAAATATTGTGTTTCCGAAGCAAGAGCTCATTGTGACTGCCTTAGTCAGGACCACAACTCTTAAATAATGTTTCTATTATATAACTGATTCACACAACTGAAAACTGGATCTGTGCTAACAAAATTTTGTTTACCGATCTTCCTCTCAATTGTATGTCATTAATTCAAACCCGAGACAAAGGTACATTACGTTCTCTTAAATCTAAGTATCACTTCTTGTTTATGAGGCGACTACTAAGTGCAGTTACCTCTGGCAGACTAGTATAGGAGATCCTTTAAAGAATTTAATATGAGAGATATAATGGTTTACTGCATTGCCAATGGTTAGAAGTCTGTAGAGACATAAACACTGAAAAACGGATGATATAGATTGTGAATGTGTGAGGCTTTATCTGATGAAGACTCTAAATGACTTTATAGAATTTAAAGTTCCAAAGGAACGGCAGATTATGCATGAATTACTTTCTTTCGTTCATGATCTAACTAATATTTAATCCTTCTGCTAAGAATTTTGCATACAAGATGGATGACGATAATGTGGGAGAATGGATGAATGTATATATGAGGCAATAGTTAATGTTTCTCATTATAGTGACTCAGAAATTATACAGAGGTATCGATACTGGCTAGAGAAAGAAAGAAGATATTGCGTAAGAAAGCAGGGATGAAAACGAGAAAGGGTGTAGAAGGGATTCTTTATTAATTCAGTTGACCATGTGAAGTACTAAAATGGACTGGTCTCGATTCATTCCACCGAATATACCATAAGGCAGTCGTTCTCAGCGATAAATAAGAATTTTGTATACCGCTAAAGCGATGTTTGCCTAAAAGGAGATTTAGCAATAAAATATTAAAGACTGAAGGATAGTCTTTCGCAGCAGAGAACATCATAGAAATTCCGTTATTAAATATTTGTCTCTCTTGTATATCACGTGATACGCAGGACGTTATTTGCCTGGTGCCCATGTATAAAATCATTTATCTTTTACATGTTTCAGTCATTAGACTGCGGCCATGCCGAGGTACTGCATTGATGAACTTTTTAGTCAAATGAATCGACTCCAGTAGTTATTTTTTTCTTTTACCTTGTACTTATTTTGTCGGGCTTTCTTGCCTAACCACTAAGTTACAATGCCGTAAGTGTATTGACACTCGTTGTCAAGCAATGGTGGGGGACAAACACAGACAAAAACCCAGACAGGAACACACAAGCACAGACACACAAACACACACATGCAAACACACACACCTATGTACGACGAGCTTCTTGTAGTTTCCGTCTAACAAATCCACTCACAAAGCTTTGGTCGCCTCGAGGCTATAGTAGATGGCACTTGCCCAAAATGTCACATAGTTCAATGGGTTTAAATGCAAGGACTGCATACGATCATGGGTCCAACCATGTGATTGGGAAGCCAGTCTCTTACCACACATCCACGCTCGCACTTATTTGAAACATTTTCCCAATATCTTTCAAACGCCAGAGTTACTTGGCGCTTGTGAAAAGAAAGCTTTAGCTTGCACAGAACGTATGAAAGAAAGAGTAACTAAAATGGCTGAAATGAAGCATAGACATTTAGGACAAACTTGTGAAAATGATTTAGACAAACAAAGAGTTGAAATTCTTCGCATTTTCTTGCAGCTCACAGTAAAACCTGCTACTTACTTTTGTTGACTATAATTTCAAGAAAGGTGGTTGTAAATCGATACTCACTGCTGCAGTGAAATTATCTCAAGAAATTGGATTACAATTTCTATAGATAAAATCTAAAACTAAGACAGCAGCAAAATTGGACATACAAATGACATTTCTGGTGACGATAATGAACAACCATAAAGATATCCCATCCAACAAGAGAGAGGAAGGGGGGGGGAGAGAAAGAGAGAGAAAGACTGTGCAGGGACGAAGTCTTCGTGAGAACACAAATATGCTAGAAATAACAGTTTGACGTCCCTCCAAATACACACTACTGGCTTTAAAATGAAACGGCGCATTAGAAAGGACGCATTGACCTTTATAATCAATGACGCGCGGGAAAACGAAGGCGTTGCTACGGTTGGAACGCTTTAATTATAGGTCTGCTGACACATGGCGGCGTACGACCAAACAACGACAACCAGACAACGGCAATCACAGCGTCAACAATCATAATTATAATAATAATAATTATCATTATCAAACTATTCAAGAGCCTCTAACCGGTCAATTAAACTGAGAGAAGCAACAACTTCATTTTCCTCAATTTACATCTTACATTTTGTCTGTAATTATGGACACACTGTTGTATTCTTCAATGGGTTTAAATGCAAGGACTGAATACGATCGTGGGTCCAACACTCTAACTACTAAACGTCCAGCCTCCACAAACCCGACCTGGGTCTAAACCGCAGCACAAAACGACAAATCAGTTACACTGAATGCGCTATGTATTAAATTATAGACACAGGCATAGTTGTGTAGGCAAGAATATATATATATATATATATATATA
>NC_068995.1:12776247-12776960 GCF_001194135.2 Octopus bimaculoides
ATATATATTTGTATATATATATATATATATATATCTTAAGTATGTATACATAAGTAATCTTGTGAGAATATGCGTTTATAATTTTAGGTGTACGTCTGTCTCTGTATATATTTGGTATATATCAGACCATCTGGCGTTGTTGAGCCTCTGTCTGACCTTGATCAACCCCTGTAGCGTACATGAACCCAACTGATATGGCGTATGTCGCACGTGTCATTCCTACTTTCTAACCAGTCCACGTTTTGTATGTATTCAAAATGTCTTCCTATCGTCAGCCTATTTAGTCTATTTTATTTCCTATTAAAAAGAAAACTTATTGTTTTTTGCTTTACTTTTTTTTCCAACAACTGTTTCGTGTATAGTTAACGGTCAAAGACTTACAATTGTGTGAGTGTGTCTATGTGTGGCGATATGTAAACATGTATGAGGTGACCTGATTGTACATGGATGAGTGTGCTCATATGCTTATAAGTTTGCATACGCACGTTTATATAAACAAAGATATGCAGCTAATGGTCTCTACCCTAGTAACGACCAGAATATGGTCTGAAACCGGTTGGGTGTTTTACATTTTTTTTTCTTTCGCTGTTGGTGTTATTTCTGGCAGGTCGAGGCATGCAAGCATATATGCTTTTACATATATATTATATCTATATGTACATACGAATATATGTCACTGTATGTGTGTATGTCTATAGATCGGAAGAGCGTCG
>NC_068995.1:12777553-12778490 GCF_001194135.2 Octopus bimaculoides
CAGACAGACAGATATATATATAGATAGATAGATAGATAGATACATACATACATACATACATAGATAGATAGATAAATAGATAGATAGATAATAGATAGATAGATAGATAGATAGATAGATAGATAGATAGATATTCCCTATCACAGATATACACACTTAATGAGAAATAGAGGAGATAATTACACACACAGACACACATACAAGCATGCATACATACATACATACATACATACATACATACATACATACATACACAGAAGCTCAAGTTCACAAACTAAAGAAAAAAAAATACAAAACAAGACGAAAGAAAGACAACAATACTACACCATAATATGGCTTCCTCTAGAAGCTTAATACTTTTATTATTAGCATTTTATATATTATTTTCTAACGTTAATCTATGTGCAGATTTACATATAATCCAGTTGTTTGGAAGCAACTTTCGAATCGGTATACTACTTAGAGAGCAGAGCGAGAGAAGATTGAACCTTAATATGCCATGCAGCTCAGGAATTCGCCTCAGCATCGCTACTCGACATTTGACACATGGTCTAAGTGAAGTCTAAATGTGGGATTATATTGAATTGAACGATGTCCAACGACGCAAATTGAACTGGGGGTGTGTCGTAGTATGTATGTAGGAAAGTATGTGTGTGTGTGCGTGTGTGAGTGTGTGTGTGTATGTGTTTATGTGTGTGTGTGTGTGGAGGAAAATTGGTGTTTGTGTGTGTGTGTTTGTGTGTTTATGTGTTCGTGTGTTTGTGAGCGTGTGTGAGAACGTGCAGTGGAGAACAACACATCGAACTGGGTATATATATATATATGGGTGTTTCTTTACTTGTGCAAGGATATGCGCATGTGTGTGTGTGTATGTATATGCAAGCAAATATATATATACATATATATATATATATATATATATATATATATATATATA
>NC_068995.1:12779496-12780245 GCF_001194135.2 Octopus bimaculoides
ATATATATATATATATATATATATATATATACTAATATACATATAAATATGCATACACACAACACACACACGCACACACATACACATACATATATATATATATCATGAATATGCATGACTATATCAGATCTTATATGCTGTTCGTATAACTTCAGTGTGTCTCAATGGCTTGTTTTAGTCGAAGTATGTTTTTTTTTTCCTTTCTATGATGCTTAGATTAGTCTCTCTGTATTTGTAAGAATATGTATTCTGGTGTAGCGTGTGATTCTCTCTATGTGTGTGTGTGTGTGTGTGTGTGTGTGTGTATGTGTGTGTGTGTATATGTGTGTGTGTGAGTGTGTGTGTTTGCGAATCTCTACACAGCCTCTGACTTCTGTATCGTTCTATGACGACTTACTGTTTGACACAAACGTCCATTCGTGTATCTCGTTATGTTGCTTTCTTATAAATAAATATAATAAGGCGCCCCATCTTTATTTCGAAGCAGTTTTCGTCATTTATTTTAATTCTGAAAACAATGCGTGATTATGATTAGAAACAAAATTGGTTACACACACCCAAACAACACACATACATACATACATCACATATATGTGTATCGATATAGATAGATAGATAGATCGATAGATAGATAGATAGATAGATAGATAGATAGATAGATAGATAGATAGATAGATAGATAGATAGATAGGGCGAGAAAAAGAGAGATTATATATATATATATATATATATATATATATATATATATA
>NC_068995.1:12780478-12787206 GCF_001194135.2 Octopus bimaculoides
TATATATATATATATATATATATATATATATATATATATATATATATATATATATATATATATATGGCATTAATAAAATTACAGGAAGTATTTGTTTTTGTTTTATGCTTATGGAACATACAGGCGTTTCGATAAATTAACTGCCAATATTGCATAATTGCTTGTTGAAACATTATGAGATGAATTAATAAGATTATATAATGTTTCAACAAGCAATTATGTAATCCTGGCAGTTAATTTACCGAAACGTGTATATGTCTTACAAGGCATAAGATATATGTTTTCTTTCTCTTATTAATGTTTTCTGCATTTCATTACTTCTCATACGTCATTCTCTATTCCGCACATTAACCATCTCTATCGCTTGAGCCTCACGTTTTCCCTGTTGTCTACCTTCTGTAAGAATATCACCTCTAGTTATACATTTATACAAGTGTGTTCTTCGCATACTTATTCCTTTGTAAGTTGCATCAGTCATATTTTAATGACAACACGTCCCATTTCCAAGATCAAAATGAGAGTGGTCACTGTACCGGAGTAACAGTTGTTTAGGAACTGCATTGTATATGATGGCCACAATGTCTTTTATCAAGGCGGGAATCAGTGTGATTGCTTGTCCATTAAATATGTTGATAATTTCCTCATTTATAGAATCAGTAACAACACTGACTTTTCTTTTTGTAGGACCTGGATTCCTTACTGAAACAAAGTAGGACCAAACACTAGCAATCATCATTTCTATTGTAATTTCGTACTTGTCTCAAGGCAGCGAGCTGGCAGGATCGTTAGCACGCTGGGCGAAATGCTTAGCAGTATTTCGTCTGTCTTTAGGTTCTGAGTTCAAATTCCGACGAGGTCTAGTTTGCCTTTCATCCTTTCGGGGTCGATAAATTAAGCACCAGTTACGCACTGGGGTCGATATAATCAACTTAATCCGTTTGTCTGTCCTTGTTTGTCCCCTTTTTGTGTAGCCCCTTGTGGGCAGTAAAGAAATAAGACACGTTAGCACGCATGGCGAAATGCTTAGTGGTATTTCGTCTGTCTTTACATTCTGAGTTCAAATTCCGCCGAGATTGACTTTGCATTTCATCCTTTCGGGGTTGATCAATTAAGTACCAGTTGTGTAAAGGGGTCGATCTAATCAACTGGACCCCTCCCCGAAAATTTCGGGCCTTGTGCCTTGAGTAGAAAAGAATTTTGTACTTGTCCCACCAAGCATTGATAACATTTAGCTTCCAACACCCGCTGGTCTTTTACGAACCTAATGAAGCCGTTCTTCTTCAACACTGCGATAGATATTGATGATGTATTCTTGTGATCACCTCCCTCCCAATCTAAAGACTCCCAACCTAAAGACTCCTAACCTAAAGATCATTGATTCCATTCATCATCGTGTATACATATTAATCCAACAGAGTGATTATTTTGACATTATTCCCATTCATAAGCGTCATATCTCAAATGTTCTGTTTTCTTGGAAAGAGAAGAGATCATAATCCTTAAACAATGGATCATAATCCTCATTCAGTTGGCTAAATAGCTGCAAAGCTCTATAGTATTTACATAAAGCAATGTCGCAATGTCCCCAGTTCCGAGTTGAAAGTTTCTCGCAAAACACGGACCAATGATCAAAAGGAATTGTCATATCAGAAATGGTATCGTTTGCAAATTTTTCGCACACGGCCAGCAATTTTAGGGTTTGGAATAAGTTGATTACATCGACCCGAGTATTCAACTGGTACATATTTTATCGACCTCGACCCTGAGGGATGAAAGGCAAAGTCGACCTCGGAAGAGTTTGAACTCAGAACGTAAAGACGGACGAAATGTAACTAAGCATTTTGCCCGGCGTGCTAACGATACTACCAACTCACTACTTTCGTGTCAGAGGTAATATTACATGTGGTACATAAAAGTTCCAGTTGTCACTATACACATACTAGAGGCCCCATACTAGTTTCAGAATTTGTTGGCTCATGTTTGGCATTTTACACATTCGGGGTGCAGTTTGAATGTAAAACTCTACTGTCCCTCTTTAATTTCTCTCATGTCAATTTTTTTCCAACGAAGAATGACACTTTTTGTTGATTTTATTAAATAATAAAAGCAAGTCTTGCTGGCGCAGACAAACACACATCTCTTTAAAGTCTGTTTGATCGTATTAGAGCCGTGTATCTCATAGAAAGTGGGTGCTTTTTAAAATTTCAAATAGATGCTGACAAATTGCCATATTTAATAAAATTAAAATGATTCCAAAATTTCTAAACATCTCCACGATCATAATGAAGTTAGAAGAATTATGTGGATTCAAACAATATTTTGTGTCTTCATTAATAAATTGTGGGTTAACAAAAAAATGTACTGGGGTTAGTATTTGACAGTTTGCAAGCTTCTGTGGTAGCGACCAAGTTAAATATTATATAATTCGATATATTTGTGTGTGTATGTGGTGGGGTGAATGTAGAAATACACCACGTAGGATATATCGTAAGCAATTCAAAATTATTTACGAATATATCAATGGCCAAAACATGCAATCAAAACATTTTTTCATAAATTTATTTTTCCCTCATATCCAGCTTTTCGCCGCGGCTCGTTTAACTGACCTCTTCTTATAAAAAATTCTGCATGATGTTTGAATTCAGAATTTGAATTGTATAAACAGACGTTGACACTTTATTCCTGTCGGTCGGGACACATGTTAAGCCCCAAGGTATGTTTTTGTGTGTTAATTTCTATGTACAGGAATGTTCTGAAGAGAAGAATGGATATATTTTTGGTTCCTAACTTCGAAATTGCAAAAGAGGACTAACCTTTTATTTTTATTTAATTTTTGAATTTCTATATCATGTCGCTCGCCGACAGCTTTTATCATTGTGGAGATATAATATGAATGTTTTTAGTGGGTTTGTAGCGGTTTAGACTGCTATTTCTGGACATGTAAGGGTTTTTATAACCCTCTCCGTTATAATTGTGATTTATTCACAATTATACACTCTCTCATACACTCTATATATACACATACATACATACATACATACATACATACATACATACATATATATATAGATCGGTAGATAGATAGATGTATTGAATGTATATGTATATAGATATTTGTATATGTATATATATGTTTAAGTCTCAATCTTAACTCTTTGAGAAAAAATCTTCTCTCCAAATATTATATCTGTATCAAGGAATTTCCAAAACACTCCAAATATGTATATATATATATATATATATATATATCCATGAAACCGATAAAAGCTATATGTGTGTGTGTATGTATGTATGTATGTATGTATTTATGCATGTATGTGTGTATATATACATATGTATATTGATATATGTACACAGTTGTTCATGTGTATACGTGTATATGTATATAACTCTATCTCTTAATTTTAGTATTTCAGTTAACAATCTGTCTAAGCCATAAAAGATTGAACATTGATATTATGTCCTTCTTGCTATTATATCTCATAAGAATCAGCGCTTTTAATTAATTTTCTAGTTAACTATATCTACCATCTGGTAAGAACCATACCTCAGAATCGCGCCACAATTGTAACTGCGTCGTATAAGACCTACCTTCCTATTTCAGTTAGCAATTAGTGTTGTCTATTGGCAAAGGACCCATCATATGTTATTTAACTATTGCTCTAGTCTACAAAGGATCACGCCTTGGGATAATGTCACTACGTTTTACTACTTCTAAGACCTACCTTCCTATATTACATAACAATTTGTCTCATTTATGAGGGAAGACTATCCAGATCCTCAGATAGATTAGCAGTAGATATATCTTCCTACTTGAGCTAATTTATCCAGTATATAAACGAACATACTTCAGAGATCCAATCTTCAATGGATTTTTTTACGTTAATCTTACCAGGAAATCTCGATACCACTACAGCTACAGTTCCAGATCTTCCTGTTTTCTGGACCAATTTTATTCTCCCGAGGTACAGCGATATCAATTATTTCTCATTACTCTCAAAAGCTTTTTTTTTTTTTTTCGTGATCCTTTCTTTACAATATACAATAAAACACTTCCAGATCCCTTACTTTCTACATTATAATGATTATATTAGTTGGTGAAATCCCAAAAGATTTTTGAGATGTCATTCGATCGACTATTTTATAACTGGAACGCCCAGGATCACACTGTTTCTCCATTGTTTTTTTATAATTCATGCTTTCTTCATAATTCCCACTGGACAATCCATGCGACATTATCATGGCTTCTCCTATATTTCTTTTGAGATGACTCACCGTTTTTACTTATCAAAAGGAGATACATTCTTACCATTTATTATTCTCTCTATTCCCCCCCCCACCATCACCACCATCATCATCATCATCATCATCATCATCATCATCATCATCATCATCATAATTATTATAATATTATTATTAGTAGTAGTATTATTATTATTGAGGCAGGGTGGTGACAGAATCGTTAGTACGCCGATCAACGTGCTTAGCTGCATTTCGTTTGTCCTTATGTTCTGTGTTCAAATTCCGCCAGGGTAGATTTTGTTTTTCTCCCTTTCGAGGTCGATTAAATAAGTACCAGCTACACACTGGGATAGATCTAATCGACTTGATCCCTTCCCCCAAACTTGAGGCCTTGTGCTTCCAGTAGAAAGGATTATTATCATAATCATTATTATCATCATAATTATTATTATTATTATTGTTGTTGTTGTTGTTATTATTATTAATATTATTATTATTATTATTATGATTATTATTATTATTATTATTATTATTATTATTATTATTATTATTATTATTGGATAAAATTCTAAGCAGCATTTCTTCCGACGCTTTATATTCCGTGTTCAAGTTCCGTCGAGTTTGCCTTTGATCGTTTCGTAGATTGATAAAACAACCACCAGTTGAGCATTAGGGGTGGGTTAAGCGACGAGCTCTACTCCCACAAAATTTCAGTCCTGGTACCTATAGGAGAAATGATTATAGTTAGTATTAAGGTAGCGAGGTAGCAGAATCGTTAGCGCATCGGATAACAACGCCAAGCAGTATTCCTTTTGGCTCTTAACGTTCTGAGTTCAAATTCCACCAACATCGAATCTTGCCTTTCGTTGTTTCGGGGTTGATAAAATAAGTACCAGACAAGTACTGACGTTAATACAATCGACTTACAACCTCTCAAAAGAAAAAAAAAATTGCTCACCCTCTGCCATAATTTGAAACCATTAAGGGGCGGCGAACTGGCAGAACCGCTAACACGCCGGACAAAATGTTTTGTAACATTTCTTTCGGCCTTAACCATGTGTTCAGATTCTACCGAGGTCGACTTTGCTTTTCATCTCTTTTTATTTCTAGGGTCGATAAATAAGTGATAATCGAACACTGGGGCGGATATAATCCCCCAGTTCCCTTCGCCAAAATTTTAGGCCTTGCGCTTATCGTAGAAAGGACTATGAAAGCGGTTAGCTGGCAGAATCGTTAGCACGTCTGACAAAATGCTAAGCAGCATTTCTTTTCAATCTTTATATTCTGAGTTCAAATTCCGCCGAGGTCGACTTTGCCTTTCATCCCTTTAGGGGTCGATAAATTAAGTAGCAGCTGAGCATTGGTAAAGGTAAAGGTAAAGTTAGCTTCTCGAGTCATACCGAGGTACAGGGGCCGAATTCCTGGTTTCCATGGTGCCTGAATGCCCCACTTGGACAGGACGCTGTCCCGTCACGGGATTACTCAGTTGAATGGATAGGAGCAACGTGAAAAGAAGTGTTTTGCTCAAGAACACAACGCGTTGCCCGGTCCAGAACTTGAAACCACAATCTTACGTTCATGAGTCCCAAACCCTAACCACTAAGCTACGTGCCTTCACAACGTCAAGGATTATTTGGTTTTAAATTTTAGAAGATCAGCAATTTCTGGGAGGGGGAGAAGTCGATTACATTGATCCTGGGACCCAACTGGTATGTATTTCCTCGACCCCGAAAGGATGAAAGGCAAAATCGACTTCAGCGGAAATTGAACACAATCGCTTGACAACTGATGTCGGCGTGCTTACGTCCCTGTAACTTAGCAGTACGGCAAAAGATACCGATAGGATAAGTACTAGGCTTACAAAGAACAAGTCCTGCGGTTGATTTGTTCGACTAAAGGTAGTCCTCCAGTATGGCCGCAGTCGAATGACTGAAACAAGTAAAAAAATGAAAGAAAAAGAAAGAATATGACTCTCACAAATATAGGAAAGTCTGCGAAGGTCGCAGGCATTACCATTTCTACAAAACTGAACATGGGTAAAACAAAAATTCTTACGTTTTTCAAACTGTAGTGTAAGATTGTGTATATTGAAAGGTATTTGGCTGCTATTTCTAAAAGGCCTCCCAACCATGTAAAGGCATATTCATGGCTTCGAATGCATAAATACCAGTTATATATCAGAGGAGGTCAGTTTACCAAACTTATCTCAGATATCGTCATCATCATTAACATCATCAGCATACTTACTCCGACCATCATCGTCATCATCGTCATCATCATCATCATCATCATCAGCAGCAGCAGCAGCAGCAGCAGCAACAGCAGCGACATCCTCATTGTCATCATCGTCATCGTCATCGTTGTCGTCGTCATCATCATCATCATCATCATCATCATCATCATCATCATCATCATTACCACCAGCATCGCGGATTACGTCACTTGTTTGCAAGTTCAGTGGTCTCTCTTTCTCTCTCTCTTTCTTT
>NC_068995.1:12787712-12791740 GCF_001194135.2 Octopus bimaculoides
TATATATATATATATATGTAATAGTATATCAAATATATATTATATCATATATATTATATATACATACATATATATATATCTGTATGTATATTAAATGTATACATATTAATACACACCCACATGTATGTATGTATGTATGTATGTATGTATGTATGTATGTATGCATGTATATGTATGTATATGTATGTAGTGACATGTGGGTCAGTTACTAACACAAATCCGCTAGTTTTTAAATTTTTTGAGCTTCTTTTTATATAATTGATCTGGCAACATTGCAAGGAAGTTAACGGCGACCGGAAATAGTAAAGAGGTTTCTAAAACTGGAGTCAGACACAAGACTGTGTGTGGCGGGAGAAGGGAGTAATCGAGAATTTCATTACAAAGGAAGACAATAAACGAACACGCAGGGAGCTGCAATGGCGGACTTCCCAACCGAACAGGAATGAACACATAGACACAACTCTAGTGGCGAATAGATAAACATGAACACACATAGCGAAATATATAAGCAATAACACATATTCAGATATGTAAGTGTATGTTGTGCATAAGCATAAGCAGCTATGAAATGATGTCACGAAAAGCACTAAGATGGGAGACGGACGTGAAAAAAGACGGTGGGAGAGCGTTTAGAGAAAAGAGAGAGTTTAGAAACGGTGTTGGAGAAGGATCAAAGCGAGTAGAGATCGGTATTCAGACTATGAAAGGAAGTAGAGGATGTCAGCTAGGAAATTAGTCGTTGTTCCTTATGTTGTCCTCCAATGTGTTGGAGGATAACGTCTTAGATAGAATAGTTGTTTGGGGGTGTGGTAAAGTGAAGTATGCACGAAGAAACTTCCCTTTCACAGCGACATCAGATGCTCTTACCGACTCACGTTCTTTCATTTACAATCCCGCACTCTTCGGTTCTATTATTGTATATATAAAGTTTTCTGCATCCATCACCTACCTCCTCCACCGACTTCCTGACTTCTGTTTTTTCCTCCCCACACTATTCCGAGTAAGCTCTATTTAACTTTTTGGCCAGCACCCAACCAACTAGAAAACTACCAAGGTAAATCACATGCCGTGATTACCCGGTCAGAGATTTCCCCCTTAGTTTTAATTAACCCCTTCTGTGAATGCGCTCTAGACCCTCGCCGGCGTTGACTATTTCACGAGCTGGATCGAGTTAACGTCCTTCTTTCACAGAAGGTACTTGAGTCACCACCAAAAGCTCATGTGCTGTTTGTTTCACTAGAATTACATATCAAGACAATACAAATAATTGGACAGCACACTTGCCCCGCACATACTGTTTGATAGCAGAATTCATTCTTCTCACACACTCGAAGCTACTAGCTAACCACTTCAACGTACCATCCTCTACCTCACCATTTTTGTTTTTTACACTTCGGCAAATGTAACCGCCCATTCTTTATGAGTTTGTACTCTCTCCTTCGAAAGGTATTAAAGCATCTGACGTTCACTTATTCCAAAACAAATCCAGTAAAGAACCTTCGCTCGTTCTGCACACATTTGCCCTGATATCTCCAACCAGTATTTCTATGCAATCTAAAGTTCATTGTCGGCGTATCTTACAATTATGTCGGTACTTCCACTATACACTGGTTCAGAATTTTAGCACAAGGCCAGCAATTTCGGGGGAGGGGGTTAGTCGATTACCTCGACCTCAGTACTCAACTGGTACTTATTTTATCAACCACGAAGGATGAAAGTCAAAGTCGAACTCGGCAGAATTTGAACTCAAAACAGTAAAAGACGAACGAAATGCTATTAAGTATTTTTTTTTTCTTTTTTGCTCAGCGTGCTAAGAATTCTGCCAGCTCGCAGCTTTTAGCAGTATTATATACATTGCGAAGGCGGCGAGCTGGCAGAATCGTTAGCACGCCGGGCGAAATGCTTAGCTGTATTTTATCTGTCTTTACGTTCTGATTTCAAATTCCGCCGAGGTCGGCTTTGCATTTCATCCTTTCGGAGTCGATAAACTACGTACCAGTTACACACTGGGGTCGATTTAATCGACTATCCTCCTCACCAAATTTGAGGCCTTGTGCCTATAGTAGAAAAGAACATTATATTTTCTTTTCTATTCTAGGCATAAGGTCCTAAATTTTGGGGGAGGGGGGCAGTCGGTTAGATCGACTCTAGTACGAAACTGGTACTTAATTTATTGACCCAGAAAGAATGAAAGGCAAAGCCGACCTCGGCGGAATTCGAACTCAGAACGTAAAGACAGACGAAATACCGCTAAGCATTTCGCCCGGCGTGCTAACGTTTCTTATTTCTTTACTGCCCACAAGGGGCTAAACATAGAGGGGACAAACAAGGACAGACAAAGGAATTAAGTCGACTATATCGACCTCAGTGCGTAAATGGTACTTAATTTATCGATCCCGAAAGGATGAAAGGTGAAGTCCACCTCGGCGGAATTCGAACTCAGAACGTAACGGCAGACGAAATACCGCTAAGCATTTCGCCCGGCGTGCTAGCGTTTCTGCCAGCTCGCTGCCTTAGTGCATGAGAACTGCAATTATTTGTGCCTAAATGAGAATTATTTACCGTCCAGCTGATCACTTTAAAGACCATCTTCTCGTTGTTCGAAAAAAAGTATCGGTTACACAAACTCTCATAGCCCCACGATTTCAGTCCACATGTCTACGCCTCTGATTATCTTTACGCCTACAGCGTACCTCAAACACCATGATGGATAAAGGGCAAGTCGACAACTTACGGGGCCAATGACCAAATACTCAACCTGAAAACCTCTTCCACCGCCACAGTATAGATATTCGTCTCCACTTCCTCTAACCATCGTATTCACTCTCACACCATCTTCCCGTTTTCGGTATTTTCCGTCCGACTTCTTCTGTATAGATATTTATATAATTATGCACGTTTACATACGTACGTATATGTTACTGAGTGTACGAGTATAATCACGTAGCTTCTGTTTACCATTACAGTTGTGTCTGTGTGTTCGCTTTTGTTCAGTTTGATGGGGCCTCTAATACAGCAGCCAGCTTACGCTTGCGGCGTTCGTTATTATCTCCCCTTGTACTGAACTCTCCATTACTCACCTACATTTGACTCCATCTTTACAACAATTGTCCTCGTTCTGCTGATTGATGTCCACCTCTTCTACTGTCACTCAGAAAAAAAAAAAAGAAAAAAATTGCGTCTTTTGGGGAAAGGACACAATCTTGTTATTTAAATTTATTCAACATTCCATAAATTCTCCTTTTTTTTTCTTTTTCTAAACTCAGAGACGAAATATCTGGGCGCTTCATCAGGATCTAAATTCAGAACGTAATAACGAGTTCTAATTAATGCAAAGTTGTTTACTTAAAATGCTTTTTATTTATATTTTATCTCAAGCCAAGTGATGTTATTCTGCCACTTTTTAGCTCAATCCACTGGTAAATTAAGAAAACGACCGCGTTTATGTGAAGTGAGTCAACTATCTCGAGCGCCTGAGGGAAAGGCACAACTGTAACGATAAATGGAAGCAAATTAAGAATTATATATGTATATGGGGGAGGGCGCAGGCATAGTTGTGTGGTAAGAAGCTTACTTCCCAATCACAGGGTTCTGGGTTCAGTCTCTCCGCGTGGCACCTCAGGCAAGTGTCTTCTACTATAACCTCGGGGAGATCAAAGCATTGTGAAGGGATTTGGTAGACGCTAAATGAAAGGAGCCCACTGTGTATATGCACGCGCACGCGCGTGTGTATCTGTGCTTGTTTGTTTAACCCTTCACCGTTGTCGGTGTGTTTACGTCCCCGTAACTTAACGGTTCGACAATAAAGATCGATATATTCGACTAAAATAGATAGATCAGTAGCCACTTTTCTATTTTATCTCCCTGTTTGTTTCTGTGTTCCTTTCTGTCGAAGAGCGTAGGTTCGAAACGTAAAAGACTTTCTCACTTCCCGAGCTAATACACCTGTTTGTCGTTTACACACCCGTGTTCGTCCTTTGTTTTTTTTTGTGTAAATTCTCACTATATATATATATATATATATATAT
>NC_068995.1:12796504-12796950 GCF_001194135.2 Octopus bimaculoides
CTTCCGATCTCATACATACATACATACATACATACATACATGCATACCATGCATACCATGCATACATACGTATATACATACATACAAACATACATATATACGCGCGCACACACACACATATACAAATATAATGTAAGTAGTTGTTTGAAACGATCAATTGGTTCTAATATCTTACGTTACGCGCATCTCACACAGAAACTCAACATACGTATTAACGACAAAAGCGATGTTTATGGCGGAGCAAGATGTCGAGAAAGACATGGTAGGAGGTTCTACATATTTATTTATACGTTCATTTTGTCTTCTTTTTATATTTCGTTTTTTTTTTCATATTTTATTTCCATTTTGTTATTTTACTTTCCTTTATATGTGTTATTTTTTATGCTTTGTGTATTTGTTTATTCATTTATAATTTATTTATGTAATTATTTATCTATCTATTTGTT
>NC_068995.1:12797216-12799866 GCF_001194135.2 Octopus bimaculoides
ACGTCATTATCAGGATCATCATCATCATCATCGTCATCATAATTGTCGTCATCGTCGTCATCATTATTAGTAAAAGCCTCAAAGGTTGCTGCAGTAGCAGCACCAGCACCAGTAGTAGTAGTAGTAGTAGTAGTAGTAGTAGTAGTAGTAGTAGTAGTAGTAGTAGTAGTAGTGGTGGTGGTGCTGGTGGTGCTAGTAGTAATAGTAGTAGTAATGGTGGTGGTACTGGTGGTGCTGGTGGTGCTGGTGCTGGTGCTGGTGGTGTTGGTGTTGGAAGTAATAGTAGTAGTAGTAGTAGTAGTAGTAGTAGTAGTAGTAGTAGTAGTAGTAGTAGTAGTAGCAGCAGCAAGCGCAACCGCAGCTACAAGGAATGCAGCTGCAAGAAGAAAGCCCAAATACGATACTATACGTTGTGCATTGTTATCAGCTGGTTATTGTCATCTAAAGCAATTTCGTTCCAAAGTGATCACAATAAGCGGCTTCAACTTTAATGCATTGAATCCAATAGTGTAATATGCATAACGTCTGTCAACTAGATCGAGATGGTTAAAATCGGAACTCTTTGGATCATATCTGCCCAACCGATACCAGCCTTGGGCTAAACAGTGACTGCCACAACCATAGCAACTATAGCACCAAAACCTAACGACAGCAACAGCAACAATACTAACATAAACAACAACAACAACAGTGTCCAGAAATGGTGCAAGCAGTTGAGAGAATAAAACATATCCGGACAGTAATCCATCCGTCTGCCTCCGTGTGATTAGTCCATGCATCAGCAAAGCGGTGACGTGTTATGACTGGGACAATGAAATTTCAGTTTAAGCTACGAGGTCTGCTACATAGGAACCTGGACCACCCACATTCACTAAAAAAATAAATAAACAACCAATAGCGATAAAAACAGCAACAACATCTATACTTAAAACCCGGACAACAATTCTTAACCATTCCTTCGGTCATACAAGAGAAGCAGTATCAACAGCGAAGAGAAGTTTCTGTCTACATAGTCGTTCAATCTGCATCAAATACCACCCAAAATTCCCTTCATTAAATAATACAGATATAGGCAGTGTAATATACATACATCCCCGATATTTTGGATGTTACCTGTTGACTATATGATATTAAGTTTTTCAGTGATACAGAGATCTCACTTGGTGATCCATCTTCTGTATTTTCTGACTTCAGCAATGAAGTTCCATTTTAAGCTGCATAATAGCCTGAACCACACACACACACACATACACAGTACATTTAATCCAGGACACTCAGGAAAGCGAGAGTTCATAGTTCTTCAAAGATAGCCAGACATCTTGAAAGTTCATATTTTAACCTATGTGTTTTTGTCTTCCTAATTTCCATGTTTCGTAGCTTATTAAATTTATACAGATTTCTGCATAACTATTGTATAAAGGTTTTTTTTTTTTTTTCAAACATTTTCCATAAAATTAATCCGACAATTCATTTTCTCTTTTCTGGATGTAACAGAAGAGCTATGGACGAAACAAAATATTTTTTGTCTGACTAACGATTACGGATTGACAGTTTATTCACTCTCAGAATTGTTTTTGACTTTCTTTATTCTAAGTTGTTAGACATACTCTCTTTTAATTTGTCATCCCTTAGAAAATATACCTACGTGTTTGTGTGTTTGTTTGTGTGTGTATGTGTGCGTGCGTGCGTGCGTGTGTGTGTGCGTGTATGTGTGAGTATGTGTGAATGTGTGTGTGTATTTGTTCTTATGTTTAGTTATATTAAAAACAATTTTGCATAAATATGAGGAGTTACTCTATACTTTCGTAGAGTACGAATTTATTCTTAAACAAGAATATTGTTAAACAGTGAGTTCGAAGATTCGACCAGTTAAATCATCGTCGGACTACATACACACACATATATGTATGTATGCATGCATCTATGCATGTATATGTATATAACTTGTGATTTCCTATCTGGCAAATCGAGATGCACAACAAAACGATAGTCAGTTGTTGTCTGATGATCGCTCTGACATGAAACGTGAGTCACAACAAAAATATTCATTATGAAAGACCAATATACATTGCAACCTGTACTGAGTACTCTCTTCCTCATTTGTCGACAAATTGAAACACTTGAACGTTAAATATATATATGTGTTTGCGCGCGCGTTTGTGTGTGTGTGTGTATTTAAAACTGTTTTAGAAAGCCATAACAAGTACAGGAGACATAACAAAAGAAAAAGACAAATTAAACGGTTTACACTTTTATCCTTCTGTTTCAATAGTTCGGCTTTTGTTTTCACACCTTTATTTCCAAACTTACATTCGAGTGACTTTCTAAATCGCTTAGAGCTTTATTTCACGTTGCTTTATATAAACTACAATACGCTTATATGTGTGCGTGTGGTGTATATATATATATATATATGTGTGTGTGTGTGTGTGTGTGTGTGTGTGTATTATATATGTATATATATATATATACATATATATATACATATATATATGCACATGTATATGTATATATATATAAATATATACATATATATATGCACATATATAAATGTATATATATATATATATTTATATATATGTATGTATATATATGCATATGTATATATATATATATATATATATATATATATATATATATATATATATAT
>NC_068995.1:12799998-12804870 GCF_001194135.2 Octopus bimaculoides
TATATATATGTATATATATGCATAAACGTGGGTCCCTTCGCACGTGTTCATGTGTATGTATGTGTGTAAATAACATATAGATAGATAGACAGATATATATGTGCATGTGTGCATATGTATATGTATTTATACGCATATGTACGCATATGCAAGTGTGTGTGTGTATATACACAAATATATTAATGTTTGAATGTATAACGTGTGTGTGTTATAACCTCTACATGATACAAAATATCACACTATATACATACAAACATATATACATATATATGTATTATATCATATTTTGTATATATCTTATTATATATATATGACGTCGACAGCACTGAAAAAAAAAGTACCACATTGTAAACTTCAGCTCTGAAAGCTGTCATCTCTCGTTGTTTTAGGGTCTTTAAAATTCAAGCTATTTTTCTTTTAATTATTTTATCTTGTTATTTATATTTATTCCTTTATTGTTATGGCTATTTTTGTTTCTCTAAACCTCAATCTTTTTGAAATAGTATTCTTCATATAATTTCATACTTCATCTATTTACGTCTTTTTTTTTGTTTATTCACTTGAGTTTTGGGTTTTTTTTTTCTTTTTTGGTGGTGGGGAGGGTTTCGCATTTTCATTTATTTATATCTCTTTTTATTTTCTTTATATATTCTCCTCCCTTCACATCCTTCATTTTTACCGTCTTTGAGTCTTTAAGGTGCCAGTTTCAAATTCCTCATTCTGTGAAGTCTGTGGTTTTAGTTAGTTGTCAAGTGCAAAAAAATTTAACCAACAAATTTTCACTCTCAACAATCCTCCCCTTATTCTCCTCTTCTCTCATTCTCCCGTTCCCTCATTCTCTCGTTCATTCATTCCAGTTCTCCTGTTCTCCCATTCTCTCACTCTCCCATGGCTTTATTCTCCCATTCTTCCTTTTCTTCCGTTCTCGTCTCTTTCCAGTGCTCCGCCAAGATTCCAAACGGAATTTTCCCCTAACCAAAATATTTGCCCAACCAGCGTTCTTGTTGGTTTTTCTAAGGGTTTATATTCCTTGGATATTTGTGTGTTTATTGTTGTTTTATGGGGCGGATTATATATTTTTTTAGGGGCTTTTCATTCTTTGTTCAGTATTTAAAGGTTCGAGGTTTCTTTTTTCCGTGGAATATATTTGTTTTAGATTAAAGTAAAATGTTTTCAACGTGAATATTGATTTTCCTCTGCTCGTTTATCCTTATATGTATATATCTGTATGTATCTATGTGTACATGTGTCAGTATATGTGTGTGTGTACGTATGCGCAGGTGTGTGTATATATTTGTATGTGTATATCTGTATATGTATGCATGTATATGTGTCCATGAATGTATTTATATATGCGTGCATGAGTGTTTTTATATATGTGCATATGTGTATGTGTGCAAGAGAGAGTATATGTGTATGTATGTTTGTGTGTGTGAGTTTATGCTCGTAGGTGTGTATGTGTTTATACGTGTGTATGCTTGTGTGCGACAGAGACAGAAACAGAGCGTGTGTGTGTGCGTTTATATGTATGATTATAAGTGTATAATTGTTTATATATGTGTGTATATGTGTAGGTGTATATGTGTTTATATGTGTGTATGCTTGTGTGAGACAGAGACAGAGACAGGGAGAGTGTGTTTATATGTATGATTATAAGTGTGTAATTGTTTATATATGTGTGTATAAGTGTGTTTACATATGCGTTTGTAATTGTTTGTGTGTGTGTGTGTGTGTATTTATGAATGTGCATGCGAACATGTTTACATATGAATGTGTTTTGCTCTTGTTTTTATTTGACCTCATTATGTCAATCCTTATTAAACAGAAATGTGCCAAAATATGTCCCAGTTGTGAACATCCTGTAGTTTTGCATATCCAATATACCTTTTATTATATACAAAAGTAAAGCATCATATTAGGTTTGAAGTAGTTTGACTACTATTACTATTAGGTCAACAAGAAGCTCCCTGTGGGACGCATATGTCAGCAATATAAGTATAGTCTTCAAGGCGGGGAGCTGGCTGAATATTTAGCCCACCGGGGGAAAATGCTCCTGGCATTTTCCCAACGTCTTTGCCTTCTAAGTTCAAATACCACGGAAGCCGACTTCCCCTTTCATCCCTTTCGTGGTCGATGAAATAAGTACCAGTTGAGTAATCGACTTAGCCTCTCACCGAACTTGCTGGTCTTGTGCTAAAATTTGAAACCCATATGACTATACTGTACAAGGCATTGAACCCGGCGGAATCCTTAGTACGCCGGGCAAAATGCTGTACAACATTTCGTCCGTTTTCATGCTCTGAGTTCAAATTCTGCCGAGGTCGTTTATGCCTTTCATCCTTTCGGGGTCGATGAAATAAGTACCAATTGAGCGTTGAGTTGCTATAATCGATTTAACCATTTCCTCCGAATTGCTGTTCTTTATCCTAAATTTGAAACCAATATTTGTTTAGTATTTAAAGTAGTGATTGGCAGAATCGTGAGCAGCATTTCGTCCGTGTTTACATTCTAAGATCAAATTCCACCGACATTGGCTTTGCCTTTTATGCTTTCGAGATCGATAAAGTATATAGATCGTTTTTGTGTACTCTGTTGTCGTATTTGGGCAGGGGCACCGTCTTGTCCATTGGATCTCCTCGACCGGGTTCAGAAGGGAGTCTCTAATCTGATTGGTCCTTCGCTTGCTTCAACTCAGAAACACTTCTCGCAGCGACGTGACGTCACTAGTCTTAGTGCTTCCTATCGTTATTACCACAGGTAGTGCTCTGATGAACTTTCTCTCTTAATTCCAGATGACTTTGAGCCATGTCATCTGACTCGAAACTCACAGCATCTCCATCCTAAAGCTATTGTGCTCCTACGGATAAAGAAATTTTTCTACGGTCCTAGATTTTTTCCCCTCGAACTGTTAGGCTTTGTAACTCTTTTCCATCTCATTTAGAACTTCCTTCTAAGTTTAGAACTTCCTTCTAAGTTCCATCTCATTTGCTTTCTAAGTTCAAATAGTCTCGTGGTCTTGTGCTAAAATTTGAAACCCATATGACTATACTGTACATAACCCCTCGTTATGACTTGAACTCTTTCAAGTCTAACAAATTCATTCATTCAATCTTCATTTCTCCTTCTTTATATTCCCTTACACTAAGCGGCTTTTCACCTTCACTGGGACTTTCAATTCAAACAAAAGTAAATCTTTCTACATGTCTGGTGAGTGAAATCTGGTAGACGGAAATTATACAAGGTTCAAGCATATATGGCTGTATGCTTGTATTTACGTCTTTGTTTCTGATGACCGATGCTCTTCATTTATATCCCGTATAGACAAATCGAGTCTAAAAATTAAGTACAGGAGTTTAACAAAAAGTCAGTAAAAGTAAGTAATCATGGTGTTGGATATGATCTTCAAATTGGTACCCCAGTATAGGCTTTCTTAAGTAATTAGAAGCTGTAACATGATTGAAGAGTATTCAATATACTTCCACCCACCAAAATTAAGAAAATAAATACACTAATAATAATGTTGGTTTCATACTTTAGGAGAAGACCAGGAATTTTGTGTTCAAGGGACAAGTTAATTACAACGGCAGCAATATTTGAGTGTTGTTTATTTCATTGACTCAGAAGAATTAAAGTCAAAGTTAACCTCGGTGATGTTTGCAATTAGACGATAAAAAACAGGAAGACATCTTACTAAACATTTTATCCGAAGAGCTAATGATTCTTTCAGTTAGTACCCTTAATAATAATAATAATAATAATAATAATAATAATAATAGTAATAATAATAATAATAATAATAATAAATTGATGAAAACAGCTAAGACAAAAGAAAAATCAAGAAAAGAGGATAACAAATGGAAGAAAGAAGGAGAACCAACAACAAAAAAAAAGAATAAAATGATGCGTAAAGATGCGCTCGGTAGTGAAGTGAAAGCACGCTATAAAAATAAAACTACTGAATAATAATAATAATAATAATAATAATAATAATTTATTTTGATATGAGATCACCATGTCGCTCATGGTGAGGGGTGATTAAATGATGATGCTGTTAATGTTGATGGTAGTTTATAATTCTATTATTAAACCTGCCAGCCCACACCCAAAACTGCACTCCAAACCCTGGCCTTCGGATTTGCTCGCTTCTTACTCTATCTTTTCTACCGCTACTACAACGGCATCAATTTTTCAGTCATGGTAGGATTGGCTTCATGTCACACCCATTCAACTAATTTGTCTTCCTTTCCTTTCTCACATCACCCCTTTTATATCCAGCCTCATCTTAGAGCTCGGAGCAACCAATACGCCAATTATAATGATCATTACATATTTATCCTTCATTGAAGCAAATAAGGATTTTTATGTACTAGATCCTCGTCCCATTGGGATTTTTCTTTGATCTATGTTCGTGCTGCAGGCAACAACATGGAACTATTAAAAAACGATCGGTATGCGTTGATCTCACCTTTGAGGTCTTCGGGGACCTGTGAAAATTGTTTCAACCACCTATTCCATAAAAAGCAAATAAAAATTATTTTAAAAGTTTCTACACGAAAGGTTTTATGTAAACACGAGTCAGATGTTGCCATCGACTCTTCTTCGTTGGATGTCTGGCACTGTATTTAAGAATGGCTCCTTTTTATGTTATGGTTCTTGAGTATGACCTAAAGACGTTTTGGTGACTGATTCTTGAATATCAACTATCTGGATCAGTTTTCTCTCATCGATTCGATGATTTAACGGATGAATTACTTTGAGTAGCTGGGTGGTTAGATGGATGGATAAAGTGATAAATAAGTAGACAGGTAAGTAGAAGGGCATATTTAATATGTATATATATATATATATATATATATATATATATATATATAT
>NC_068995.1:12805544-12807503 GCF_001194135.2 Octopus bimaculoides
TCTCTCTCTCTCTCTCTCTCTCTCTCTCTCTCTCTCTCTCTCTCACACACACACACACACACACATACATATATACACGCAAACATATACACAGCTATTACACACAAACATACACACAGGTACACAAGCACTCGCCCTCTACACCGTCTTTAAATGCATCAATAGATTTTCAATTGAATATTACATCATTTCATTTAAGTTTCATTCATCATGACTAAGATCGAAAGAGCAACAGAACGTGAGATAGTAAGACTGGGAGACACAGAGAGAGAGAGAGAGAGAGAGAGAAGGTGAGAGAGAACGAGAGAGATAAGAGTATGTGTGAGAAAGATAGACAGATAGATAGGTAGATGGATAGATAGAGAGAGGGGTGAGGTGAGCCAGAGAGATCAATGATGGTGAAATTCCACAAGCAGGGAAACTGTTTGTATTTAACTTCCATGGCATAAATATTTCCATTGTTGAAAGAGAAACAAAAGAAGATTGTTCGTTCTATAGATATATTTTCTATGGAAAATACCTATTCGAAAAAGCATGTTCAGCATTTGCTAACATCTATAAAAGAAGAAGAAAATATACATATATATAAATAAACATCTAATAATAATAATAATAATAATAATAATAATAATAATAATAATAATAATAATAATAATAATGATAATAATAATAATAGTGGTAATGTTAATAATAACAATAATAATAATAGTTACAATAATAATAATAATGGGTAACAAAAAAGGGAAAGAAGTTGCAAAGGACAAACAAGAAGAAATTAAGCCCATCGAAAGAAATGAAGACATGAAGAAAGAAAAGAGAAAAGAAAGAATTGAAAGAGCTAAAGAAGAAGAAGAAAAAACAGTGGAAACAATCCTGAATTATAAGAGGAATGAAAAAATACATACATGCATACATACCTCTCTCTCTCTCTCTCTCACTTTCACCCTTCTCTTTCTCTCTTTCCCTCTCTCTATCTATCCCCCTCTATATATATATATATATATATATATGTGTGTGTGTATGTGTGTGTGTGAGTGTGTGCGTGTGGGCGTATATATATACACATATATATATATATATGAATATATAGATGTATATACATATGTATATATATAGGTATGTGTGTGTATATATATATATATATAGATAGATAGATAGATAGATAGATAGATAGATAGATAGATAGATAGATAGATAGATAGAGAGGTAGATAGATACATACATACATACATGTATATATATGTATATATATATATATATATATATATATAGAGAGAGAGAGAGAGAGAGAGAGAGAGAGATTTATACATTCTTATATATGTGTGTGTGTATGTATGTAAATATATATGCTTGTATATATATATGTATATATATATAAAGACGTAATAACAACAACAGCAACAACATTAATAATAATAATAGTAATAGTAATAATAGTAATAATAATAATAATAATAATAATAATAATAATAATAATAATAATAATAATAATAATAAATTGATGAAAAACAGCTAAGACAAAAGAAAAATCAAGAAAAGAGGATAACAAATGGAAGAAAGGAGGGGAGCCAACAACAAAGGAAAAAAGAAAAGAAAAGATGATGCGTAAAGAATGAGAGAAGAGAAAATGAGAGAAAGGAAAAAAGAAAAAAGAAAAATAAGAGGAAGGAAAAAAGAATGGAGAAAAGAGAAAAAAGGAAAGGGGGGGGCTTAGAAAGAAAAATGTAATAAGTTAAAACTACGTAGGGAATAAAAGGGATTGCAAGGAAAGACAATGGTAACTAAGAGGATTTTAGCTTAGTGAATGGAGGGGGAGGGGGGAAGTAGAAGACAAATAATAATAATAATAATAATAATAATAATAATAATAATGATGATGATGATAATGATGATAATAATAAGAAGAAGAAGAAGAGGAGGAAGAAGAAGAAGAAGAAGAAGAAGAAGAAGAAGAAGAAG
>NC_068995.1:12808633-12809253 GCF_001194135.2 Octopus bimaculoides
TATATATATATGCATGTTTGTAAGTATGTATGCATGTGTTAGTGAGTGCGCGTGCATTTGGGTGTGGGGGGAAAGAATGGGAGAAAGAGGAACATATTTGTGTATATGAATGTATATAAAGCATGTCTTTTCATTACATTTACGAAAGGATATATACATACATCATGTTCATATAATCATACATAGATGTATTCGTATTTGAGTGTATATGCATATATTTATATATTGTAATATGTCTATATACACATATATAAATATGTATAAAGATATATATATATATGCATTTGAGCGAGTGTGTATATGTGTGTGTATTCATCTATATTCATAGGAACGTAGAGAAAGCGAAAGTTTGTGAAACAATTGCTTCATATATAGGAAGGGAAAGAAAGGGCTAGAAATGGCAAGAGATTGAAACAGATAAAGGTTCAGGTAAATACAAACGCGTAGACACAACGGCATAAACACTCTCATACACACATGTAGATATGCATACGTATATAAGTATATATGTATGTATATATACACACATATACGTATATATAGATATATGTATATATAGATACACACACACATATATGTATGTATATATACACACATATACGTATATATAGATATATGTA
>NC_068995.1:12810577-12810852 GCF_001194135.2 Octopus bimaculoides
TATATATATATATATATATATATATATATATATATATATGCATACATATATGTTGGTAAGCTTATGAATACAATCACAGGTACAAGCATACAGACATTTTTGAACAGAATGGAAGCGTAGAAACGTTCGTATATAACTGCCTACATATATTTATCATACATGCATCCGTAGACATTAAAATGCATAACGCAATACAATGCTAAATTCTTGCATATCCAATTATAAGAAGACATATTTACGACAATACACCTATATAAACAAGTATGATACATCTA
>NC_068995.1:12810862-12818081 GCF_001194135.2 Octopus bimaculoides
TATATATTATGCATGCATTGTCTGTATGTATCATGCACTTATGTATACACAGGCACACACACATGCACACACACACACATGCACTTTAGTATTATGTACTATAGTATATGTATGTGTATATACATACATATATATATATATTTATATGTTTATACATATATATATATATATATATGTGTGTGTGTGTGTGTGTGTGTGTGTGTGTGTATAACATATATAAATAATATATACATATATATATATATACATACCTACATTCATACCTGCACATATACATACATGCATACATTCATACATTTGTACTGAAGTAGACACACTGTCCCCCTCAGTTGCTACAGAATCAGTGTATCCGGTTCAGCCCATCATCTGTGTTAACGGATGACAGGCATTAATGCTGTATTCGTATTTAATATTGGAAATATACAAATAAAATATGCGATGAATGTGACAGACTTTAGCAAAAGTACAGAAAATTACTGTACACGTCATGTACCTATACACTTTAGACATACATACATACATACATACATACATACATACGCAAACAGACAAAATGATAGATAGACAAAATTCAAAATTTAATTTTGTTCCGTTTGTGCGGCACTATTGCATATCAGCAGATAGATTTTTTCAGGCCAGCGGTTCGAATTCCTTTCGAGGTGACTCGAATAAAGGATACCGATTACCTGAAATAAGAGTGAAATATCGATATCTACCTTTCTTTGTTCACTTACAATGCGTTTTGTTTCGTCTCGTTTTATCGCTCGACGTTTTAGATAGACTTTTCCATGGACGGATTCTCTAAGCCAATTAGCTTACAAAGAAGACAGGCACATTGAGTGTGTGACATCGGTAACGTAAATATTTAACTTTAAATTATGACAAAAAATTTAATACCGTAAATTGCTCTGTATGTGTTTGATGTATTTGTCATTATGTGTTAGTAGAGCAATGAGGCTACACTAACCGCTGCTTGACACTAGTGGAAATCTAAGCTTTCCGTAGAGGGATTAAGTCACCATCACGTGGCGTCATCAGAAACGTTAGCACGCCAGGTGAAATGCTTAGCGGTATTTCGCCTGCCGCTACGTTCTGAGTTCAAATCCCGCCAAGGTCGACTTTGTCTTTCATCCTTTCGGGATCGATAAATTAAGTACCAGTTACGCACTGCGGTCGATGTAATCGACTTAATCACTTTGTCTGTCCGTGTTTGTCCCCTCTATGTTTAGCCCCTTGTGGGCAATAAAGAAATAAGAAACGTTAGCACGCCGGGCGAAATGCTTAGCGGTATTTCGTCTGTCTTTACGTTCTGAGTTCAAATTCCGCCGAGGTTGACTTTACTTTTCATCTTTTCGGGGTCGATAAATTAATTACCAGTTGCGTACTGGGGTCTATCTAATCGACTAGCCCCACGCCGAAGATTTCGGACCTTGTGCCTAGAGTAGAAAAAGAATATTTTAGTATCCAGAAAAAGGGCGGCGAACCGAAAGAATCGTGAACACGTCGGGCAAAATACTTATCGGCGTTTCTTCGGTCTCTACGTTCTGAGTTCAAATTCCGCCGATGTCGACTTCCCCATTCATCCTTTTGAAAATATAAAAGATTTACCAGTTGAGCCCTGGGGGTCGATGTTATCGACATAGCCCTCTCCCAATCCCCATACTTGGTGGCCTTCTGCCACAATTTGAAACTAATACTCAACATGCAGAAGGCAATTAGCTGGCAGAATCGTTACCGCGCCGAGCAAAATGCTTAGCAGCATGTCTCCCTGCTCTTAATCAACAGAAAGCCTGAGGACATCTTTCTAGTATTTACACACAGCAGGAATGAAATTCGGGGTAGAAAAGAAACAGACATTGAAGGATGTTGAACAACAATTCATCGGAATGGAAATGATGCTGGTACTTGTTGCATTACATCTTTCCAAACTTGCACAGTACTGATCTTCCTATCACCACAACTTTTGAAAATGTCATACCGCCCGCGTTCGCGCAACACAACACCGAAAAATCGCAAATTTAATGTACGTTCTGAAAGGTTTGGGTATTCCAATTTCGTTACCATCAACACAACCCAGTTTCATTCTCATGATACACTTGGGAAATTAAGAGCCTTTCACATTTAATTAAGTCATTTAATATTTTCATGAATGTTTCGATTTCCTCAGTTGCTGCGCTGGTTGCTTCATCATGAGTAAATTTTATTACCCCTTCCATAGTGATTTCTAAATCGCCATAATCAGCCGTTTCTAGCTTCGAAATTCTTCAATTTCTACACACGTACGTTGTTACCTCAAAATGCTTTAAGGACAAACCAGGACGTTACTGCCGCCTCAAGATCTGTATATTATACAACTGCCTTAGGCTTTCTTGCACCAGTAGAGGAAGATTTGGAATTTGCATCAACAGAACTATATTCTTTGAAATTTTGGAACAATCCCAGAAACTTTGAAAGAAGTGAGAAGGTCGATTACATTGACCACAGTTCATGACTGTTACTTGTTTTATCGACTGTGAAAGGATGAAAGAAAAGCAAGATGGCCGTGGTGGAATTTTAGCAAATATCGCGTAAGCATTTTCTCTACGTTCTAAAGACTATGCCAGCTCAAAATACTGTATCTCAAAGAAATATAATGCTGTTGATACAAAATATCTCCTTAGCGTTCTGTAAATAGGAAATTATTTTTCATGAATTCTCACCACCGAAGCATCTGCCCCAAACTTCCTAATAGTCCAGAATCGCAGATTAGGATTCCCAGACAGGGTTGCAGAGTGTTATTCTCCATCGAAGTCTTAACGTAAAATACATGACAGAAAATGCTTCATCACAGAAACAGTCCATAAAAATTACAGGGCAAAGCAGATTATGTTGCTTATGGTAACAATTCTGTTACCGTCTGTATTGCACTACGCTGCTGAAGTAGATATTCTGGCATAAATATTACTCAAAAGATACACACACGAACGTTAGGCGACTTTGACTTGGCCTGTTTTAATCCTTCCCTCGGAGCGTATATTATTAGATATGAAAAGAAAATATGGCTAGGTTATATCATGATATTTGAAGAGAAAAATTATCGTTGTGCTCGCCATATTAAGTTACGTATCACCACAATTTTGCTAAATTATAAATGCTGCGTATATTCTCTGTATCTTTTACCTTTTTCGCTACCTTATATATTTTACGTATGTATGTATACATCTATTTATGGGCTTCCACACAGTTTCTGTCCACCAAATTCTCTTATAAGGCATTGGCCGGCCGAGACACTTGCCCAAGGTGTCACGCAGTGAGACTAAGTTCGAAATCACATGGTTGCAAAGCGACCTTTTTAACCACACAGCCAAGCCTGAGACTATTACACCACATATCAAAACAGCATTTACTGCAATATCCTGCTTCGTCACTACATTACAATACGAGACACTGTAATACACTACATCCCTTCTTCCTATCATTATTATTCAGCAATACATCATATAAGCATTCCCTACAGACACTACACAGGCAGCGAGCTGGCAGAATCGTTAGCACATCAGACAAAAACATTTTGCGGCATTTCGTCTGTCTTAACGTTCTGAGTACAAATTCTGCCGAAGTCGAACGTGCTCATCATTTCGGGGTGGATAAAATTAGTACCACTTGAGTACTTGGATCAATGTAACTGACTTAGCCCCACCCCCGAAACTGCTGGTTTCGTGTCAAAATTTGAAACCATTATTATTCAAGACTACATCATATAACCATTGCCTATAAATACTAAAACGTCGGTGAGCTAGCAGAATCGTTAGCGCGTCAAATAAAAACGCTTAGCGGTATTTCTTCCGGTTCTTTACGGTCTCAGTTCAACTCCCACCAATGCCAACTCTGTTTTTCATTCCTTCAAGACTGATAAAATAAGATACGAGTCAAGTACTGTAATCTATGTAGTCGACTTGCTCCCTCCCATAAAAAAAAAATACTTGCTGGTTTTGAAGTCCGCATTGGCTCGGAAGCCCGTACAAGTAAATGTTGTGATCTCGGATGGCTGTAACGTTTTGGAAACCGGGTAACTGGTTTTTTGAATCTTGAAGATGAAGAAAAAAATTTTTTTAAATAGGGGCAGGCATGGCTGTGTCGTAAGAAGTTTACTTCTCGTCGTCTTGGTTCCTGGTTCAGACCCATTACATGGCATCTTGGGCAAGTGCCTTCTTCTATAGCCTTGGGCCGATCAAAGCCTTGTGAATGGATTTGACAGCTAGAAACTGAATCAAGCCCGTCGTATATATATATGTGAGTGTGTGTGTGTGTGTGTGTGTGTGTGTGTGTGTGTATGTGTGTGCATGTGTATGTGTGCGTACGTACATGTGTATGTGGGAACTGAATCAAGCCCGTCGTATGTGTGTGTGTGTGTGTGTGCGTGTGCGTGCGTACATGTATGTTGAAACTGAATCAAGCCCGTCGTGTGTGTGTGTATGCGTACGCACATGTGATTTGGCATGTTTACGTCCCCGTAATGTAGCGGTTCAGCAAAAGGGGCCGATAAAATAAGCACCAGGCTTAGCAAAACATGAATACTGGGGTTGATTCATTCGAATAAAAGATCTCCAAGGCGGTGCACCAGCATGGCCGAAGTCTCATGACCGAAACAAAAAAAAAAGATAAAAAAATTCTTCATTTAGTTTTGCTTTCTAGCAGTACCTCCTGTTGAAATAGCAACAGTCTAATTCTCAATTCTCTTTGAATGGTGCTTGTTCTTGTATGTGTGTGAATCTTCATACAGTCACCATTCACCTGTTTACAAGAAATATCCGCACTGACATGATTGGCGTTTGTTACAGATCAGCTGCAATATTTCACCGTCTAAACATTGCGAAACATATGGAAACTTTGGTCTGTCTACGACCGACTACTCTTTTCCATGTAATTGCTCTTGGAAGTATTATATAAAAGAAAGAGAAGAAACACTGTGTCAATTTGCCATTCATTAACGGCATCCCATCATATGCTTTATGTCTCGTGTGTAATAAATAAGTTATTATATTTCTCGACTACGAACATTATGATATGGAAAGGAAATCAAGCTTATCAATAAACACGATTGATATGATTATTTCTATTCATTTCACAGATCCAATATTTTTACAGAAGATACGGGTTTCATACACACACACAAACACACCAACACACACAGACATTCTTAACACACAGACACATACGCATACACTTGTACAAGCAATCTTTCTTCTAAATTGTCGTAATACAAAAACAGATTTCAACGTACAATTAAACATGGAAACAGCGCTGTTGATTGTTTTATTTGAGCGTAACGTTTTAATAAACAAAACCCTCGATGTGTGGTTTGTTTGTATTAAGAAGCCCTTGGTTGGGAACTAAGGGATCAGGGATCAAGAATTATTTCAATAGTAATTTACTATTTGCATGGTCTGTGGAATGTTGTGCACTATAAACACAGAAACTAACATATTATGGAAAGTGAAACCATTTCTGTGAGGTGATACCTGAATTAATATGGTTGATAAGGCTTCTGAAGGAGACCAGAAGGTATCAAAAGGTAACTGCAAGCAGAGGACAACAGCAACTATAGCTCCGCGAATCACCAAAAGACTTTCATTATACGGAACATGAGTAGAAGTTCGTGAACTGAGCTGCGTATGATACACGCTCACGGGGGCACACACATTCACTCTCTCCATTGCATACATACACCACACACACACACACACACACACACACACACACACACAAACACACACACACACACACACACACACACACACACACACACACACACACACACACACACACACACACACACACACACACTCACACACACATATACATATAAATAATTAGCTTGCTAGCTAGCTAACTAGATAGATAGATACAGCCTTGGCCAGAAGTATTAGACGACCCCAATGTTTTGGGGATCTGCTATCTCAATGTTAATGAAACTCGTGCACATGGTAAATTATCGTATATTTCACAATATACATTAGTTTTAATATCTGGTTGACCCTCCTTTACCGTCAATTACCGCTTTTATACTGTACTGTACATATACAACCAATTCAACATCGGTGAAATAAAGAAAATTTTTTGTTATCAATTCCAGGGACATAGTTTTCTTACACAGATGTTATTATCCGGAGACAGTTTTGTTATATTGAAGTTGAATCAAAATACAACTGTCATATTAGATTTTCTAATAGGGGTGCCGTGGATTTCTGAAAGGCATGGCAAGGGTTTCCTTGAGACAGAAAAGGTTGGGGTACTGTGCTGTAGACGATTATAACTGCTAACTAAAAGCTAAACAACAATTTCAAGAATCAACGAAAGTAAGAACACATTGAAGTATGAGGTCCCAGGAGACTGATAGAAAACAAATGCAATTTCTTTGATCATAGGTCACCTCGATTCGGGATCATATAAGGGGTGGGTTGGGGTGCCGAAGTAAACAACTACAACAGCAACAACGACGTCGATGTATACGATGACAGCAACAACAACGAAAACGATGGCAAGTACGAGGGCGATGTAGATAAGATCACAAACGACAAGCAAATGTTCCGTAATAGCTCGCACCCCTGGCATTCGCCCTACCATACTGGGGTTCACAGAAATTGTATATGCCAGCCCACAGACACACGGACACACACTCACACACACAGGCACAGTCATTCACGTACACACGTACGAACACACTCATATATATAGACACAGTGATGCACAGAGTCACAATATACATACGTACATAGCCGTATGCACACACATTTATAGTTATGTACACAGCAAATACATTTGCATACACATACATACGTCATGTAAATATATATATTTGTATGAATATGTGTGTGTGTGTATGTGTGTGTGTGTGTGTATGTGTGTGCGTGTGTGTGTTGGGTATGTATGCATGTAAGCATGTATGGGTGTATATATGTACATATGTGTGTATGTATACGTGAGCATATATATGTATGCATGTACGTATTTGCCTGTCTGACCGTCTTTCTGTCTGTGTCTCTGTCTCTTTGTCTGTCTATTTGTATATACATATGTATGTGTGTGTGTATAAATGTGTGTGTCTACATATATATGAATATACATGTATATATGTATGTGTGTGTATATATGAATATATATATATACATATATACCAACATACATTTATATATATAAAGGTATATATGTATATATATACATGTATACACACACATAC
>NC_068995.1:12818210-12819764 GCF_001194135.2 Octopus bimaculoides
ATACATACATATGTATATAGAGATAGATAAACAGGCATAGACAGACAGAAAGACGGTCAGACAGGCACATACGTACAGATATACGTAGATACATATATATATACTCATGTATACATATATACATACATATTTATGTACATATGTATACATACATACATACCCAAGATATACTTACACACGTACATTTATACATACACACATTCATACATACATGCATACATACATACATACATACATACATACATACATACATACATATATCCCCACACATACATATACCACACGTATTCCATGATTGGGTGTGACTCCTAATCAGTGACACATAACTTAATTTGAAAAGAACCATGCTGATTGTTAAAGGTCAAAGGAGAAAAAGGTTACTCGAAGAATTCCAGCTTCTCTCAAGTCACAAAACTTAAAAGCGCTGAATGTTGCGTTTCTGTAACTTTTTGGAGATTTTTTCTTTTCTTTTGGTTTGTTTGATGGGGCATTTTGTCTTTTTTTTCTCTGCGTTGAGTGACTAAAGGTAGGTTTGTTTATTCATAACTCAACTTTAAAAGAGGGACCAATTTATATAGCTCCATTCATATGTAGGGCAATTTAAATGTAGGAGAATCTATATATGGACCTATTTAAATGTGGGTGTGCTTACATATGTGTCTATTTATATGTTGAGTATAATTACAAACAGTGTTTTGATGTTGGCAAATGTCAAAGAAGATAGGTTTACGATCTAGGGCGTTATATATATATATATTTATAAAGAGAGAGAGAGAGAGAGAGAGAGAGAGAGAGAGAGAGAGAGAGAGAGAGAGAGAGAGAGAGAGAGAGAGAGAGAGAGAGAGAGAGAAAGGACATAGTGTATCACTGAATAAAGATATCGATTTTTAGCCAACACCTTAAATTATTTACAGGTGTAGCTATATTATGGAAAGAAAAAAAGGTTGAAACAGCAGGATCGGTTTCGATCCTGTTTTGGGATTTCATCAGTAGCTCTACACTTTATCTAGCTTTCTATAAATGTACTACTCATAAACTCATTCTTATCAAAGGCTTAAGTGGATTAGACAAACGGATTTGCATAGATTAACTCATTCTTGTCAGCTGGTTCGATTAATAATTTGCTGGTGCGTTAAAGGAGTTTTGTTTCGACGCTATATTATATTATACGATATTTTCTGTTTTAAAACTTTTTTTCTTGTTCTATCACTGAACTGCTGCCATGCTGGAGCACCGCATCATAGGGCAAGTCGAGCAAATATATCATAGTATTTATTTTTAAAATGCTGCTTAATTTATCGTTGTATGTGTGTCAAATTGCTGAATATCGCTTCATCTGACTGTGGTTTGGAAATGTGTGTGTGTATGTTTGCGTGCAAGTGTTTGTATTTGCATAGATTGGTATATTTATGTCTGCATGTATGAAACTATTTGTCTGTGCATCTATCTATAAATGGGTACCAGTGTGTGTTTAAGAGAGAGAGAAAGAGAGAAAGTGCAAGTGTGTGTGTGTGTGTGTGTGTGTGTGTGTGTGTGTGTGTGTGTGTGTGTGTG
>NC_068995.1:12820304-12821843 GCF_001194135.2 Octopus bimaculoides
CTTACTATGTTTGGAAGACAAACGAGTTTATATGATATTCCCAAGTCCTCCGGGAATGATTTTGTTAACTTTCCGTTTAAACAGCTGCGAGTCAACTATATCAGGAAATAGATAAACAGGGAGAGAGTTCTTGAGGATTCCATGTTCTGAAGAGGAAAGTTTGGGTGAAAAGGTTCTTGCAGGACATGGGACGTTTGGTCAAAACTGGATTAGATTGAGAGAGAGAGAAGAGTGGGTAAAGTGAGATCTGTCATATCCTAAGAACATGTAGTAGTGGTTGAAAAGGCAGAGAGAAGATACAGCACGTTTGAGGGCCAGATGATGTAGTATGCCTTTAGGTGAGTTTATGGTAACCGGTCGAACAGATTTTTGGGGGATATAGACCGAAATATACATTCTACGATGATGATGATGATGATGACAACGACGAAGACGACGACGACGATAACGATGAGGAGAACAACGAGGAATAAGATTACGATAATGGCGGTCATGATGTTGATGAGACGACGGCGATGATGACGAAGAGGAGGGGTGGGGGAGTATGGTGGTGGTTTGGTACGACGACGACGATGATGATGATTACGACGATGATGATGATTACGATGATGATGATGATGATGACGACGACGATGATTGATGCTTTTCCCCTAAAATGCAAATACCTGGCATTTTATTTTACAAAGCATTTAAAATTTTTATATATTTTTCCGAATATAGAGATTGCAAGAGGAATGCGAACACATCTTCCGATCCCCATTGTAAATACGGTATAAGTTACTTTCATTCGACAAGGAAGGATTGGTCATTTTGTCTTGAAGTGAAGATGTTGTCTAGGCGAGTGGTTGGGATTGAAGAGTCATTTTTCTATCCGACCGAAATCTCATCAAATTCTTCAAGTACCGCTTCAAGCAGAATATGGAGGTAGGGAGTGAAAGTAATGCCTTACAGAAAATTGTTATACGTTTGGCGAGATAAGCGATTATGATGTCGCTGAGAGGACCGACCATTCCAAATTTGCCTGGAGGAAGATTCCAGAAACAGAGGCTATTCGTAACTTTGGAGTGTTCTGATTGTCTTGGAGTGAGTGGCGCTTCTCAAATGTTGAAAGTTATGTATTTGATATCACCACATAAAACATTTCATTTTCTTTCCTTTTTTTTTTTTGCATTATCTAAATATCTATCTATTTTTCTATTTATCTATCTGTTTATCTATTTTTCTATTTATCTATTTGTTTATCTGTGTATCTGTCGATCCATTTATCTGTTTATCTATCTATATATCTGTGTATCTGTCGATCCATTTATCTGTTTATCTATCTATATATCTTTCTATTTATCTATCTATCTACCTACCTACCTATCTATCCATCTATCTATTCATCTATCTATCTATTCAGCTATCTATCTATTTATCCATTTATCTGCCTATCTATCTATATATCTATGTATCTACCAACCTATCTATCTAACTATCTATCTATTTATCTATCTATCTCTCTATCAGTTTATCGAGCTATGTCGACATACCAATATA
>NC_068995.1:12822760-12825078 GCF_001194135.2 Octopus bimaculoides
TGCCCTATAAAGTACATATATATAGAAGCCCTCATGTATATCTGCATTAATGCCAATATGTTTGTGTGCGTGCATGTGTGTGCATGTGTGTGTGTTTGTGTCTGTGTGTGTGCGTGTGTGTGTGTCTGTTTGTGTCAGTGGTGTGTGTGTGTGTGTGTGTGTGTGTGTGTGTGTTAACGTGTGCGCACGGACAATTGTACTTGTGTGTATACACGTATATTTATGAACATTCACTCATACGCAGTCGTGGATACGTAGTCAGAGTATTGTTTCGCACCGACGTGGTACCGAGTTCAGTCCCACTGAGTGGCACTTTGGGCAAGTGTATTCTACTATAGCCCCAGGCCTACCAAAATCATGTGAGTGGATTTCGTAGACAGGAACTGAAAGAGACCCGTCATGAATATATACGCATATATCTAAGTGTATGTGTGTTTGTGTTTATGTTTGTCCCCCACTACCGGTTGACGAAAGGTGCTGGTTTGTTTACCTCCTCGTAATTTAGTGGTTTGGTAAAAAGAGCCGATAGAATGTGCTATACTTAAAAGATAAGCACCAAAACCTTTCAAGGAAGGTCCAATGACGGTAAAACAAAAGATAAACTTTGCTTTTCATCCTTTTGGGGTGGATAAATAAAGTATCAATCAGTTACCGAAATCGATGTAATCGATTTACCACTTCTCTTGAAATTGTTGGCCTTGTACCAAAATTTGAAACTACTATTCAAAGTTAGTGACAAGGCAGGTCCGTTCGAGCGTCGGACAAAAGGTTTAGCGGTATCTCCTGTCTTTGGGTTCTGAGTTCAAATTTCGCCGAGGTCGATAAAATAAGTACCGGCTTATTATTATTATTATTATTATTATTATTATTATTATTATTATTATTATTATTATTATTGAGTGAGAGAGCAGTGCATGACATCAAAGTGACACTTGGGTAAAATATATGAAGCCCAATACAACCACCATGACTACCCGTCTGATAAGGGTACATCAGGCACATGCATCAGAACCATATGTGCGCGACATGGTGATCGCATATCAAAATAAACAGCGCATGACCTCACAGGTGGGGCCCAGTTAGAATTTTCTTCGGGTCGAGTAGCTCATCCCGCTCAAAAGGTCCCTGAATAAATGTTGTTTAAGTATGTTGCACAAAATCACCATGTTTCCAAAAGTGAATTATTCAAACCCCAAAGAATTCCTCTCAACACATGGCTATGATGCTCCCCCACTACTTCTGCTCGTGATCAGAGGTGCACATTTCGTCATCCACTAAGGGACATGCTCAACTGGTTAAGGTCAAACTACTGACAAACAAATCTGTGGGGTATTGAGCAGAATATTTGCAGTAGCCCATCTTTTATACCAAGACAAAACAATGTACATGATAACGCATTATTATTGCTATTGTTGTTGTTGTTATTATTATCATTATTATTATTATTATTATGTTGTTGTTTTTTTTCTTCTTTCTTCAAATTTTCTTCCATTTCTCGCCGAGTGTTTTCCGTACACCTAGAGCAGAGAAACTAGTTGTATGCATTCCCAGTTTACACTATTATTATTATTAATATTATCATTATTATGAGCTGGCAGAATCGCTAGCGTGCTGGACGCAGTGCTTAGCGGTATTTCACCCGTTGCTACGGTCTGAGTTCAAATTCCGCCCAAGTCGACTTCACCTTTCATCCTTTCGGGGTCGATAAACTAAATACCAGTCAAGTAACAGGGCTGATGTAATCGACTATTCCCCTCCCCACAAATTCCAGGCCTTGTGCCTATAGTAGAAACGATTATTATTATTATTATTATTATTATTATACAAGACATTACTTCACTGAACATTTCGTCATTGGGTTCATTCCTATTATATTCTCAACAATAACAAACGTTACTTTATCCTTCCAGTCTGTCCTCTCACACTTGTCAAAACTCCCTAGGGTGAAGGGGGGAAAAATGCAATGTTATAAAAGTGTATTTGTTATTTTGAAGGGTTTTCCTGTATAACTACGATGTCATGAAGACATTACGAAAGAGAGGCGTGGACCGTTTCAACGGGATCATCTCTAAAGTGTCTGCCATGATACAGTGATAAGCAATAGAAGTTCAATTGCGGTGGAGAAGATATAGACTCTTATTGTAAAGAGGAGAAATTCTATCAATTATGCAAGACACAATTATTATTTCTAAAGAAGGAATTCCATAGAAAATTTTGAATACATATTGGTCCACCATGGAAATATATGATGCAAACACACACGCACACACACACACACACACACACACACACACACACACACACACACACACACACAC
>NC_068995.1:12825568-12834087 GCF_001194135.2 Octopus bimaculoides
ATATACACAAGTATGTACATGTCTGTTTACGCGCGCGCCCGAATGTATGTGCTGTTTTCTTTTCTTTTTATATTTCTGGTTGCACGACAGTATTAGTTTTGAAATAGTTGTCAGGAAGTGCATATCCGAAGCTAGGAAGTAAAAGGAGAAGAGACTCTATCGAACAGCAGGGTAATGTTATGAATGGATCTAGCTGTCACAGACGCGTGTAAATGTTCGCGGTTCGCATTCATATTACAAAGCTATTCGTCCAGGTGGAAATAACGAACTGTCCACCTATTTTGAGAGTGATTTTGGCTTCTTTATGTCTCATTCATTTCATTTCTAATTGTTGTTGTTGTTGTTGTTTTTGGCTTGTCCGTTTTTACCACGCACACACATACACACATACACACGCTTATATAAACAGATGCACACATACATACTCAGAGAGTATTATTATTATTATCATTATTATTATTATTATTATTATTATTCAGTAGTTTTATTTTTATAACGTGCTTTCACTTCACTACCGAGCGCAGCTCTGTGCGCCTTGGGTATGTGCTGTGGTTTGCTGTGGTGCTCTTATGTTTACTGTATTGAAAGTGTTTTGCGTAGAATGTGTGCAGTACCCAGTAGTGCAATTTTCTGTATGTTATATATATTTGTAAGTCCTGGTGTTTTTGTTATGTATTTGTCTGAATATTTTTTTATTATACCTAAGGCACCTACTATGATAGGAATTGTTTCTGTTTTTAGATTCCACATTCGAGTTACCTCTATTTCCAGGTCTTTGTATTTTGAAAGTTTTTCCATTTCTTTTAAAGAAACGTTGTCATCTGCTGGTATTGAAACATCAATTAGAAGCCATTATTATTATTATTATTATTATTATTACTATTATTATTATTATTACTCAGGTCAGTGCTTGGAATCGAACTCGGAATCTTGGGGTCAGTAGCCTGCGCTCTCAACCACTACACCATATGCTTCGTGGGCGGGCATATACATACATGCATACAAAAATACTCTGTTGTTGATGTTGAAACTCCAAAGAAGAATGCTTGGATCTAGGTTAGAAACCGGCTCTTTCTCTATTTGCAAGAAAACTGAACAATGGCATACATACATACATACATACATACATACATACATACATACCCTGTTGATGTTGAAATTCCAATGAAGGAATCTTGGATCTCAGAAACCGACTCCCCCTCTATTGCCATGAGATTTTGAAATAAAACTAAATAACGATATACATATACATACATAGATTATAAGAAACTCATTCCTCATAATATTATACTCTCTGACGTTTATAACTACATAATGAATGTTTTTAAAGATTCGAAACCATCCCCACTTGCTTTTATTCTTTTGCTTTTTTTTTTTACATCTACTCTCGAAATACATAACGCACTATCTCTCTTTCGAGAACAATATAATCCTGGACGCCATGATTTACCATCATCAATCTCAACTATGAAAGAATTTAGAAAACGTAATCGTTAATATGAATTGTTTCATAATCGAACACTTCCGTTCTTTAAATCATTCATTATTGAATGTCAAGATTAAATTTTTAAAATATAATCAATATGAATATTACTGATGAAAGGTCAAGAATTTGTATACTGGTCAGAGATATAGGTTGAGATTGTCAAATACATCGCCAGCAGATTGACCGAATAATTGACGTCTCATGAACTCAAACTAACCTGCTTTGTATAAAATGTTTTGCGTTACTAAAGCAGCCGTTGTGTCGAGTCATTTCATCGCTGGGTATAGATAGATAGATAGATAGATAGATAGATAGATAGATAGATAGATAGATAGATAGATACATACATACATACATACATACACACAGACATACATACATACATACATACATACATATATATGTGTGTGTGTATGTATATGTGTGTGTTATGTATGTATGTATGTATGTATGTATGTATGTATGTATGTAAATTTCTTTTGATGCACCGGAAATAGTAAATTACAACACTTAATTCAAATGTAGAGTATTCTTCTATACATTATCACTGAAGGTTATAATTTATTAATTAAAAGTAATAATTTTAATTAATGACTGTATCTGTGAGTTTATCCTGCATGCGCATGTGCAGATGCATACATACACATAAGCACTCTCATTCATACATATATACCCAGAGTTATATAAACATGCAAATATATACGCATAGGTGCAGGAGTGCCTGTGTGATTAGGAGCTTGTTTACCTGTCACATATTTCCGGGTTCAGTCCCACTGCGTGGCACCTTGGGCGAGTGTTTTCTACTATAGTCGTGTGTCGACCAAAGCCTTGTGAGTGGATTTGGTAGACGGAAACTGAAAGACGCTTGTCGTATATATCAGGTCATCTGTCCGAATTTTGAATAATAAAAGACAAGTGATCAAATATTATATTCAATTGAAATTTAATCATCAATGTACTTTCCCTGATTATCTATGACTTCCTTCTATCTATTTACAAGCTTTTTAATCTCATCAATATAAAACTCTTTTTGTTTGAAAGTGAAGAACTCTGAAATGTTAGTTTCGACCTCCTCCTGGCTTGCGAAAGTTATGTCCCCCAAATGATTCTGTAAACTACGAAACAAATGGTAGTCTGAAAGAGCAAAGTTGGGACAATAAAATGGATGAGGAATTTTTTCCCAACCAAGCTCTTCGATCTTCTGTGATGTGATCTTTGCAGTGTGAGGTCACGCATTGTCCTGATGAAACATCACTCCTTTTCGATTCACTAAAGCAGGTCTTTATTTCTTCAAAGCTTGCTTCAAACACTCTAATTGCTGACAGTGGACTTGAGCATTGATTGTTGTATTAGGTTGTAACAATTCAAAGTGAATTACTCCTTTGCAATCCCACCAGATAGTTCTGAGTTCAACTTCCGCCGAGGTCCACTTTGCCTTTCATCCTTTCGGGGTCGATAGATTAAGTACCAATCGTGTATTGGGGTCGATCTGATCGACTGGCCCCCTCCCCGAAATTTTCAGGCCTTGTGCCTAGAGCAGAAAAGAATTATAAGTCTGTTTAAATATGTTTCCCAAATAATTCTCATTTTAAATTGCAAATAAATATCTTTCGAGAACGATGTTTATTGCTTTTACCTTTAATCTTTGTAGTTATTTGAGTCATTGGACTACTGCCATGCTGGAGCATCGCACTGAAGGCTCTAATCGAATAAATTAACCCATGTACTTGTCTGTAAGTCTAGCACTAATTCTATTGCTATCTTCTGCTGAAGCAATGTGACGGCAACGTAAACAAACTAAGAACGGTTGTCAAAGTCGGTGAGAAATAGACACAATCACACGCATATGCATTTATTCGTTTATTCTTTTATTCTTTTACTTCTTTCAGTCATTGGACTGCGGCCAAGCTGGAGTACCGACTTTATGCATATAAATTTTAGTCTCCGTTTATCAAATTCGTTGAAGGCATTGGTCTGCTCGAGGCTATAATTAGAAGACACATATCCAAGGTACCCTGCAGTAGGACTGAACGCAAAACCAAGTGATTGCAAAGCAAGCGTCTTAACCACATAACCACGCCTTTATTTTCTTTCTTTCTTTCTTTTTTCAGCTTAAAATAATTTTTGGTATTTTGATGTTTTCAGATTGCAGTTTTCAGCATAAAAATATTTTGGGATTCTGATCATTAGGGAATTCAGCATTCAGTATTATGGCATTTGGGATTCAGTCTTGCGGGATTATGACGAAAACTAATAATAATAATAATAATAACAATAGTAATAATAATAATAATAATAATAATAATAATAATAGTAATAATAATAATAATAATAATAATAATAATAATAATAATAATAATAATGATAATAATAATAATAATAATAATAATAATAATAATAATAATAATAATAATAATGATAATAAATAAATAAATATATATATATATATAAACGAGATATCAAATTAAATAGGGAAGGTATGAGAAAAAGAGGCTTCAAATAGAGTGGAATTGAATCTCAAAGACACAAAAGATTTACGATTCCTAAGTTTAAAAACCAACAATAGCAAAAAAATATAAGTTGTTTTGTACACATACAAAGACAAAAAAAAACTTGCAAAACATAATGTATTTGCGTCATGAAAATTTAGTAACTTCGAGAGAACGTGAAACAATTCGTTTATAACGGAGGACTTGAAGAAGATAAAGCTATAAATAGCCCTTTATACTATAGGTACAATAATGCCAGCAATTTTGGCGATTACATCGACCCTAGTGCTTAACTAGTATTTATTTCATCGACTCACGATAGGATGAATGGCAAAATCGAACTCGGCAGAATTTGAACTCATATCGTAAAGAGGGACGAAATACCGATAGGCATCTTACCCGGAGTGCTAACGATTCTGCCAGCTCCCCAACTTAAAACTATACATAATAGCCTGTAAATATTGTCTAATGGCTCTTCAATAGGAGAACGTCTATCAGGGGATGAGGACTCTCCTATCCCAAGTGCAGTTCTCGAATTTTCTATCCAAAGGCTTTTTCAACCCAATATTATTATTATGAAATACATGAAAAATTTGATATGACAGAGGGCCTTTGTTATGCATGTATGTACGTATATATATATATATATATATACATACATATGAGGAAGTCAAAATTTATCCACACTTTCGCCATGACATATCTTTAAAAGTAGTCACACTGCTTTCTGCGCATGCGTGCATATAGCTGGTGCTATTGCGGTCACGTGATCGAAGGATGAGACTGATCGCACCATTTCTGGCTTTACAGTATAAGCAAGGCCGCTTCACTAGCAATATGCACCAATGGAGAACAAAGAGCAATGATCCGATTTCTCTGATCGGAAGGTGTGACAGCTGCTGAAATTCATTGCAGGCTTTTAGCACAATACAGGTACAGTGCACTTACCTCATCCATGCAGATATAGAAACGCCAATGTTAACCGTTATGTGGGCGAGCATATGTACGTGTGTATGTGTGTGTGTAAGACAAAGTAAGACAGAGAGAGTAGTGAGTGAGCGTGTGTGTGTGCATGTGCGAATCAACAAATGACAAACAGAATGACTTGTTTAATGACGGGGTAAGTTCGATCCTAAAACTAGTCAGTTGTTAGTTATATCTATCTAATGAATAAAAAAAATAAATGCGCCCTTTTAAGGCCTAGTCAGGCTCATGGGCCCGGTTTCCCGGTTTCAATGGCATGTGTGTTCCCCAGCTGGACGGGACGCCAGTCCATCGCAACGTTACTCATTTTCGCCAGCTGAGTGGACTGGAGCAACGTGAAATGAAGTGTTTTGCTCAAGAACACAACGCGTCGCCCGGTCCAGGAATCGAAACCACAATCTTACGATCATGATGCTGACACCCTAACCACTAAGCCACGCACCTCCACAGTTATATCTATCTATTTACATATAAACCGCTGCCAATGATTGTTGATTTTTAATCAGTATATTCAAACGATGAACGTAATAAGATCTCGAAAAACTATCTACCATTTAGTTTTATCAAATTACTTGACTTTTAATATGATATTTTCGTCATATGACCTGCTATGACTTCTGGTTGATCCGCCATTGAAGGGAAAGCGAGTCGTTTCATTTCATTAACATTTCTACTCTCCGTATTACTATTGTATCAGACCTCGAGATTGTTTTTTTACTCTTTAACTATCTAATGCCTTTTGTTAATAATTATTGACACTTCGTATACGACACGGTTTTATGGGGAGAAAATAAGAAAATTGAATGCATGGGCGAACTATGAGGATCCTTGTCATTTGAATAACATTATTGAGTGGAAGCAATTATATAATGGCTGGTGATTATTAGAGGATTGTTGACATTTGAAATATTTATATATTTGTGCATACACACACATATGTATGTGTATAAAGATGTATATCTACATGAATATGTATATACATATACACAGACACACACACACACACATATACATATATATATATACGTATATATGAATATGTGTATATGTGTGTATGTACACTTACATGTACACATACACACATACACACTTCCGCCGCGCGCAAGCATGTATATCGCTTTGTCCACCGAGTAAGGGGTGGGGTGGAGGCGTTATTGGAAAGCTAAAACAATGCGAAGTGCCTAGTGACCAGCGATGTTTAACAACATCAGATTCGATTCCATGATACCGTCGTAGATAAATAAACAGACAGACAGACAGACAGATAGACAGACAGACAGACAGTCAGATAGACAGACAGACAGACAGACAGATAGATAGATAGATAGATAGATAGATAGATAGATAGATAGATAGATAGATAGATAGATAGATAGATCTATTGTATATATTATTATATATTATAGTTGATATTACATTATATTATATTTTTATATATTATATACATACATACATATATATATCGTCGCATCCATGACCAACATCTCATTTGTCTTCAGGAATTGTGTAATTAATCTTAGAATGTATCCTCAGATATCAGCTCATTTAAGAGAGTAGAATGTGATTTCCCCCGGAAACCAATATTTCTACCATATGAATCGGTGTGTTGGTAGAATCGTTGGCACGCCGAGCGAAACACTTAACGGTATTTCGTGTGTCCTTACGTTCTGAGTTCAATTTCCGCCGCGGTCGACTTTGCCTTTCGTCCTTTCGGAGGTCGATAAATTATGTACCAGTTGCGTACTGGGGTCGACTGGACCCCTCCCCTAAAATTTCGGGCCTTGTGCCTAGAATAGAAAAGAATATTTTTAAGGCGGCGAGCTGACAAAAACGTTAGCACGCTGGGCGAAATGCTTAGCGGTATTTCGTCTGTCTTTACGTTCCGAGTTCAAATTCCGCCGAGGTCGACTTTGTCTTTCTTCCTTTCGGAGTCGATAAATTAAGTACCAGATTGCAAACTAGGGTCGATGTAATCGACTGACTCCCTCCCCAAAAATTTCGGGCTCTGTGCCTAGAGTAGAAAAGAATTGTTGGCATTTCGTCCGCCTTATGTTCTGAGTTCAAATTCCGCTGAGGTCGATTTTGCCTTTCATCATTTCAGAGTCGATTAAATAAGTTGAGTACAAGAGTTGATGCAATTGATTTAAGAACTTCTCCGATGTTGCTGGCCTTGTGCCAAAATTTGAAACTAATATCGAAGGCCCCTCGTTACACACGCTTTGCGGTGGTCACTTGTGAGGGTTTGGATATTTTAATGAAATGCTTGGGTATTCTGCAGGTGTCTGTGTGTCTCTTTGTGTGTGCTTGTATACGTGCATGTCGGGTGTTTCTGCGTGTATGCATGAGTGTACACGTGGGCGTATGCGTGGGCACATATGTGGGCGTACGTGTATAGATAATTTGCATGTATCCTTCTGAAGATGCATTCTGATTAGTGATGTTTATAAAAATGAAAGAAAAATCTTAGATATTTATAAAATACAAGGGTGTCAACGTATCTGCATGGAGTATTTATATATATACTCGTATATATATATATATATATATATATATATATATTACCTCTATATATATATATATATATGCACATGTATGTATGCATGGGTGTGTGTGTATTGCGTGTGCTGATGTACGAGTATGTCTGTGTCAGATATGTGCATGTTAGACCAGCAGTGTGACTTATAAAATATACTTGGGAAAATTACAGCTGCATTTATGTATGCATGTACGTATGTGTGTATATATATATGTATATATATATATATATGCATATATGCATATATATATATACATTGATGATGCGCCTGTATGTGAATGCATATGTGTATACATGCATACACACAACGATATATATATGTGTGTGTATGTACATATATGTATATATATACATATATATATGTATATATGTGTGTGTGTTTTTGTATAATATATATAGTATGTAATATATACACACACATGTGTGTATATATGGATACAAATCACCTCAATACAAATCACTTCCTCTATTCTTAGTGATATGAGTCATCTGTAAAAGAATTAATTAGATAAACATACGCATAAAAACATACATATATATATATATATATATATATATATATATATATATGTCTGTGTGTGTGTGCCTAAGTGTATGAGTCTGTGTGCGTGACACATACATACTTACACACATGTGCACATATATGTAGATATAGATATGCACACACACACACACACACATACACACACACACACATACACACACACACACAAGAACATGCGCGGAGTGAGATGCTAAAGGAAGTGATCGCTCCGACGAGCTCTTCCCCATTAAAGCTAGTTGAAACGTCATTTCATTTTGCTTACGTAGATAAGCCCTAGGGAAAGGCATGAACGTACCAACGTCTAAATTGTCTCCTTATACAACAAAAAAAATATGAATGTAATTCTACTTTCCGGTACGTACACACATTCACTCAAATACATACACACACATGTTCACATGCATCACGCACATGCACGCACACATATATATATGTATATATATATATATATATAAATATAAATATATATATATGTATATA
>NC_068995.1:12835350-12836191 GCF_001194135.2 Octopus bimaculoides
TATATATATACATATATATATGTATATATGTATACATATATATATACATATATATATATGTATATATATATATATATATACATATATATATATATACATATATATATGTATATATATATATATATATATACTGTATATATATATATATACATATATATATATGTATGTATATATATATATATTTATGTACATACACACAGGGATAAATACAAGCATAGATTGTATATATTTATATGAGTGAGAGTGTGTGCGAGTTTGCATGCATATGTGCACACATGTGTGTCTGTGTGCAAAAAATGTGAATGCGTGCGCATCTGAGAGTGTATTTCCATGCATATGTACGTACATATGTGTATGCGCACACACACACACACTCACACACAAGCACACACAAACACACACACACACACACACATTATGCGTCTTCATGCGTACGTAATCTACGCACACTCCAGGATATTCCTATCTTCAGGTGCCGTCTAGAAACCACCGGAACCTCGCTAGTGCGTCATCCGCTCTTATGGTGACAACCAGCAAGAACTTGTGTGGAAATGTTCAAGATTTAGTACATATGTCTGCTCTTGAATAAATCCTTTATTCATCAACACCCCGTCACTCTTCTCCATTCCCCCCTCCATCTGTCTGTCTGTCTCTCTCTCTCTCTTTCTTTCTCTCTTTCACTATCTCCCTCTCGGTGTATACACATATATATATATATATATATATATATAAATACATATCCCGTTCTCAGTCTTTATATATATATATATATATATATATATATATATATCAGTTAATACAGCCATACACATATCGATATATATTTACACATATCAGACAC
>NC_068995.1:12836614-12838317 GCF_001194135.2 Octopus bimaculoides
TATATATATATATATATATATATACATATTTCTATGTATGTATTTACGTATGTAGAAGCAATTATGCGGATAAACAAATTGGATACATTTAAATATATTAAACATACCAAATACATCAAACACAAAATATGTCTATGTGTTTGCATACAAAACGAGTGAAAGCAGAAGGTGGAAACTTTCAGATGATGAATTTTTTATGTATAGATATAGAGACAGGCGCTGCTTCACAACCACATAGTTCTGGGTTCAGTCCCACTATTTGGCACCTTAGGCAAGTATCTTCTACCGTAGACTTGAGCAGCACAAGCAACGAAGTAATTAAATTTACGCTGAGAGGAAAAATCAGAGAAACTGGTCCGTAGTTTTGTGCAGTGGTCCTTTCTGAGGACTTTTGTGAAGAGCTTTGTCGGCCAAAATTATCTGTGGCATCAGAGAGATAAGATTTCATAAAACCTTATAATTTTGCTTACATTTTTACCTGGGACAGCTGTTGTTCCTTCCAGGTGAGCATTAGACGTGTTGCTTTAGTGCGTTTCCATCACGAAACCGTAACGCATGCGCACTGCATCTTTTGAGTTTATTCTTTTATTCTTTTAATTGATTCAGTTATTAGACTGCGGCTATGATGGGGCAATGCCTTGAAGAATATTTAATTGAATGAATCGACCACAGTATTTATTTTTTGTTAACTCTGGTACATATTTTATCGGTCTCTTTTGGTGAACTGCTAGATTACGGAGACGTAAACACACCAACACCGGTTTCTGAGCGAAGACACATATATATACATATATACGACGTGGTTCTTTCAGTTTCCGTTTACCAAATCTTCTCACAAAGCTTTGGTCGGTCTGAAGATATAGGACAGATAGATGTACGACAACTACTGTTTAGAGCTCGAGGTGCCTGGCAGTGGGACTGAACCCTGAACCATGTGGGGTGAGGGAGAAAGCTTCTTACTACACAGCCATGCCTGCGCCTGTTGCGAATGTTTCAAAGGAAACAAGATATCAATCAGACGAAATAAACGAAAAGTTGTTTTCAGCTTGCGAATGGATTTAGAGACGAGTCAACTGTGCGGTAAAAAAAGAATAAAACAGCAGATTGTTGAAAATGATCTGTATTTATCATATAACTAACAAGACTATGAAACAGCTGTAAACGAATGGACCAAACATTTATTCTTTCACCTGACATCTCTTCCCTATTCTGTTTATATATATATATATATATATGTATATATATATGTGTGTGTGTGTGTGTGTGTGTGTGTGTGTGTGTGTGTGTGTGTGTGTGTGTGTGTGTGTGTGTGTGTGTGTGTGTGTGTGTGTGTATGAGTTTTTATGATTCTTTATATAGTTTTTTATATGCTTTTATATTTTAATTTTTGTATTTGAACTTTCTAAAATTCATGAACTGAATTTTGTAAATCTCTGAAGAGGCCTAGTGAATCATGCATGTACGCCCATTGCATCGTTTTCATCTACCAATTACTCCAGCTTACTGTAGTTATATAGATAGAATGGGGCATGCCAACACTAGGCCGAAACAGCTGTAAGATTTTGTCCCCTCTTCGGTTGCTAGATGTCCTTTTGAATTTGAAATTTTAATTGTTGATATGACATAGTATGTCATATGTGTTTGTATATTGTCTTTATTGTCCTTTTGATTGTAAAATAAACGGATTAATTAACAGGGTACAG
>NC_068995.1:12838713-12840708 GCF_001194135.2 Octopus bimaculoides
TATATATATATATATATATATATATATATGTATGTATGTATGTATGTATGTATGTATGTATGTATGTATGTATGTATGTATGTATGTATGTATGTATATTTGAATCATCTTATCCAAACAAAAATAAAAATAAAAACAAAAAATCCTACGAAATGGTGAAAGATACTCAAGAATATATTTAAGCAGACTCTGCTTTGTTTTATAATTTATATCCTACAGGGTGGCTCCCAGCTAAATATACAATATACATGTTATTACAAAACTCGTTTATAATGTTTGATTAAACGTACAAAGAAAATACAATGAATCATAAACAGTACCGACATCAAATTATATTTTTCTATATTCTGACTTTGTTTTGCTAATTTATCAATGATGTACTAATATTTAGGGTTTGTTAGTGCAAAACCCGGAATTTCACAGAATATGGGATCTGACTATACACGTGTAAAGGAATATGCAATTTCATAGGGCTTTGAACTCTCTTTTATTTCTCTGTGATGACCGCACCTTCCCCTTTTTTTATCTTTCCCATTCTCCTTCCTAAAATTGTCATCTTGAAAGGTCACCAGTCCTTGTGAGAAAATGCATTTATTTACAAATATGTTGATAAGTATCCAATGAGAAAGGAAAGAGAAGGAAGAGAAAAAAGGAAGAAAAAAAAGAGAACAGAAGAAAATGCATTGTAATGAAATTTCAATGGGTTCACCATATCTACCTATCTATCTATCTATTTATTTATCTATATATCTATCTGTCTGTCTGCCTATTTGTCTGTTTGTTTATCTGTCTATGTATCCTTTACCCATCTTTTATTTTCTTCCTCTTTATCGATTGTCCTGAATCCCCTCTCTCTCTCTCTTTGTGTATTTTTGTCCACCCACCACCTCTTTGCTTTTCTTTCTCTCTTTCCTCCGTTTTCCCCAAAATCAAAAATATGTTTCTCCTCTTCTAAACATGGCTAAAAAAACACCCCATTCATATAAATGAAAAACGAAACGTTCTGTTTTTACCATTTGTATTATCCAAAATTCTGACTACACCCTCTCTCTCTCCTGAGAGAGGGAGAAGTGGGCAGCTGAGACGAATGCAAATTAATTTTATTAGTTCTTACGTACGTTTCACCTATATGGTGTCTTGGAACTCCGCGTTGGATGTTTTAAGTGTATATGGATGCTTAATCAGAATGAATCATCAGAGAAAATTTTATTGCTTTAAGTCACAGAGGACGAATGTTCATTAGCTCTGTAACACACAATAGTTCTCTAACTCACGCACACACACAGACACACACACACACAAATATATATACATAATTTTCATTTGAGTATTATGGCTACCGTTGGTTTCATGTTGAAAAAAACAACATTTTAATATCTTAACAGTCTTTTCAAGCGTGGGGAAATGGCGTTCGTCATGGAGATATGTTGTCTATCTCCATTTTGGACGAAAACAAGAAAAATCTCGTGAGATTCAATACACAAATAAAGAAATTTTATCCAGCAATGCCGTGAGGTGCACTCTTTCTCATTGTTCGACATTTACGTAGAGACAAACAGGGAGACAGGCAGGCAAACAGACAGACAAACAGACAGACAGACAGACAGACAGACAGACAGACAGATAGATAACTTTCTTTTATTAGCCACACAGGGCTGCACACAGAGGGGACAAATACAACTGTAGACAGATGGATAGATAGATAGATAGATAGATAGATAGATAGATAGATAGATAGATAGATAGATAGATAGATAGATAGATAGATAGATTAGAAACAGTGTGAGAGAGAGGGAGATGTAGGTATAGGGGTACAAATTAAACGAATGAGATGAATACAGAGAAGAGAACAACAAAAGAGGGGGAGGGGAATGAGGTGGGTTGTATCGCATATTCACTTCGTCAAGTTTTCTCATTCTTTACCTCCGCATATGCTTCAACAGAGAGGAACGAGAAGGGATAGGTGGAGTGAGAGAGAGAGAGAGAGAGAGAGAG
>NC_068995.1:12841285-12841813 GCF_001194135.2 Octopus bimaculoides
TATATATATGTATGTATGTATATATGTATATATATATACATATACACATATATATGTATCTATATATATAAATATATATATACATATATTTATATGTATATACATATATATATATACACACACACACACAAATATTTATATACACATACATACACACATACATACATACATATAGGCGTAATGGCTGACAATCTTGAGTATGAGCAGATGATACAGATATTGCAAGAAGCAAACTAAAATTCATGTTGAGATATATTTAAAGATAAATAGATACAGTTTTAGTTATCTATACAGATATATAGATAACTAACAATAACGTCTTATAGATACAGTAATATACTAAGATTATTTCAAGTAATTCCCAGAACATTTTTAAAATTCTTTCTGGTTACATCCTCTTCGTACTATACGTGAAGTCGAACAATATTGAATAAGTGAAATTTATTCTTTTTTCTTTGCTTTATTTTGCATCTTTTTTTTTTTTACTTTTCATTAATTTTTACGATATATATATATATATAAATATAT
>NC_068995.1:12842054-12844232 GCF_001194135.2 Octopus bimaculoides
TATATATATATATATACATATATATATACATATATATACATGCATGTCTGTGTATATATGTATTTATATATACATATACACACACATATATATATATTTATATACATATATATATTCATATATACATATATATATATATGTGTGTGTGTGTGTGTGTGTGTGTGTGTGTGTGTACACGTTATAATATGCATACATGCACACGTATATATGGTATACAAATGTATATTAATATACCACACATCCACACACACACATACATATTCGCATACACACACACATATATATTGACTAACATATACAGACATATATTTGTGTATGTGCATGTACGTATACTCATGCAATCACACGCACACGCACACGGATGCACACGCACGCACGCACGCACACACACACTCACTCACACTCAATCATACACAAACACACACGCACACAAACTTCATTTTTCTTTCGTTTCGTTTGCTCGTATCATACTTTAAATATTTGAAATAATATTTTGCAATTTTACCGAAATTGTATTCCCTTTGGCGATAATACGACTTCGCTAAAATAGTTCAATACCAAATCAACATTTATCTTCTGTTGCAATTAAATATAGTCAGGCATTTTTCTTAGTTTCTACATCTAAAACTGATCAGTAAGTCGATCGCAGTTATGTCCCCTTCTTTTCTTACCGCTCTTTGTGCAATTGTACGTTCTCCGTCTTACTGAGACGAACAGATGAGATTCCTAAAAGGAAGCGAAGACCATTATTTTCGTTTTACTGTTGTTGTTGTTGTTGTTTTTTGTTGTTTTTTTTTATGGGGTGGAAGGTGGAGAGAGGAGAGAGGGTGTTATTGTGCATCCTGTCGGCGCACCCCCGTCCCTCCCCCTCATTCATCCACCCGCTACCCTCGCTAGCTAGCTAGCTCTGATATCTCTCCGCTACCCGTTCCCGCTTCTTCGATTGTAGTGTTATATAGAACGACGAATTTGTAGATTTGATAATAGCCATATTATGTTCGCGTCTCCCGAAGATAATGAAGAAACGAACGAAGAAACAGGTGATGATGCTGATGAGGAGGAGGAGGAGGAAGAAGAAGAGGAGGATGGCAAGTATGATGATGAGGATGAATACTACGATTATGGTGACGGGGGTGGTGGTGGTGGTGGCGGCGGCTGTGGTGCTGATGCTTGAGCTGGTGGTAAAGAATAGAAACTAAAAGAGTATCATCGATTTTATAAATAATAATAATATTATTATTATTATTATTATCATTATTATTATCATTATTATTATTATTGTTATTATTGCAATGATGATGATGATGATGATGATGATGATGACGACGGCGACGATGACGGCGACGACGATGACGACGACGACGACGACGACGACGACGACGACGACGATGATGGTGATGATGATGATGATGATGAAGGTGATGATGATGATGATGATGATGATGATGATGATGATGATGATGGTGATGATGATGATGGTGATAATGTTGATAATGGTGAAGATGGTGATGATGATGATGATGATGATGATGATGATGATGATGATGGTGATGATAGTGATGGTGATAATGGTGAAGATGGTGATGATGATGATGATGATGATGATGATGATGATCGTCATCATGATGACGACGACGATTTTGATGAGGATAATGATGATGATGATGACAATTGACAGTAACAATAATATTATGATGTTGATTTGGAAGAGGTAGAGGGGGAGGATGAGGAGAAAGATGGTCATTATCCTTATCATCGTCATTGTAATTACGATCGTCGTGAGGGCGAGGGTCGACGATCATGAGGAGGAGGAGGAGGAGGAGGAGGAAGCGGAGGAAGAGGGGAACAGGCCGACGCAGAGACGGAGGAGGTGGAGGAAGAGGAGGAGGTGGAGGAAGAGGAGGAGGTGGAGGAAGAGGAGGAGGAGGATAAATGAAAAGAATAATTGTATCATTGGAGACAATGACAAAACGGTGCTGGGCGTGGAGATGAAAGAAAGAAAGAAAGAAAGAACAACAACGAAAGAAAGAAAGAAAGAAAGAAAGAAAGAAAGAAAGAAAGAAAGAAAGAAAGAAAGAAAGAAAGAAAGAAAGAAAGAAATACACACACTGGCCACCATTTTTTCCTCCAAAGAATGTTGACCTCTTCATCAAGCTGTTAGAAGAGGACTGTGTGACA
>NC_068995.1:12845585-12846591 GCF_001194135.2 Octopus bimaculoides
TTATTTTAGAAAAATACATCAATTTTCTGGTTGAGGTAACTGAAGTGATAATGAGAGAGAGGTGGGGATAAAAACGTGGAGGAGGAAGAGGAGAAAGAGGATTTGGAGAAGGAGGAGGAGGAGGAGGAGGGGGAGGAGGACGACGACGACGACGACGACGACGACGACGACGACGACGACGACGAGGAGGATGAGAGGACAAGGATGAGGAGCAGTTGAAATACAAGAATGGAAAGAGATGATAGCCAAGCCAAAGTAAAAATAGCAAAGGGAAATATATAATCCAGAGAAAGACTTAATTACAATATTGGCGAGATTAATAAGAATGTAATTAGATAGATAGATAGATAGATAGATAGATAGATAGATAGATAGATAGATAGATACATACATATATACATATATACCCATATACATACACATATAGGGAAGTGAGAGCAAAATAAATGAGCGACACTCTTTATGCAGAATCACTACAAATGTTTCGACACATTACTACTCTTACAGTGCATTGGTAAGATGTCGTGTAATCATTATCAAACATCCAAGGTGTAAAATGTGCCTCCTCGGGTGATTGTTTAAGTATGTCCACCGTTAGATTCTACCGTTATTTCACTCAGAGAGAGAATGCATTCCGAAAGTGACATCAAGTGGCCGGTAATTGTGGACAAGCTTTGCATAGCATTCTATGGAGTGTTTGTCCTGTTATTTGTATTTGTGTAACATTCTCCGTTTTTTTTCCGTCCTTGTTTTCGTATACATTTGCTGCTTTCTTCCAAGGAATCTAATGCTCTTAGCTTAGTTTTTTTCTTGGGGCTGGCCAGATTCAAGCAATCTCGAGTATACACAGCCGAAATTGCAAAGATAAGCTGGAACTCGACTGAGAAAAGAAAACTCCGAACGACCCGTCCTTATTTCCTTTGTATCGTCTATTTGGATGTTTTGTTGTCCCTTTTTGTATCCCCTAACTGTCTGTATGTTTCGAGTTCTTGTCCCATTTTGTATT
>NC_068995.1:12848458-12850520 GCF_001194135.2 Octopus bimaculoides
GTCGACCTCTGCAACCTCCGTCAACTCCGACGACACATCGACGATGATGACGACGACGACGACGACGATGACGTTGGCGACGATGGTGATGACCGCGACGACGGTCACACTGGTGGCCGTGCCGTCGATTACGAACTGCAACAATGACCACAATTATGACATCGGTAGTGTTGGTTATAAGGTTAAGTTTCCCATTGTCAATAATTGTGACGATAATGGCGTTGACGATAATTACAAACCGCTGGCAACTGCAGCGACTTTCAGGGTTTTAATTGCGTATTGTCCATGACAAAAGAGTGATTGGAGATGTGAACTTGCTTCCTGTACATATGCAATGAATGTGTCTTTTCGCTGTTGATGGAGACATGCTTATTGTGTGACTATTGCAGAATATTTTAGCGGTCTCTATCTGCAGGATCTGTGAAGGTTTGGGGAAAGGTTGTCCACTAGGTTACATGTACATGGTGCTTGTGTGTACGCAAGGTTACCTTTCATTGCCTTAGGCCCCTCAACGTTTTGAAGGTTTTGTAGGAGCACCGTCCTGTCATACGGCGTGGCTTTTGCATTTTGTGGACCCTGGTGGGTTGTATCCCAATTTCATATAGGACCTCGGCCGATTTCGCCGAGGAAGATATAGATAGATAGAAACGAAGGAGGAAAGGAAGGAAAAGAAAGAAAGAAAGAAAGAAAGAAAGAAAGAAAGAAAGAAAAGGAGTGGACTCTATAACAGAACTATTGGTTTACTTACCGATTCTGAAAAATATAAGGCAAAGGTGACCGTAGCGGGATTTGAAATCAGAACATAGACATTCAGAACGATTACTGGAAATCAATCTTTCATATGCTTCAATGACTCTGCTAACTGACCTAACTTTTGCGGAAGGTTAGCGAGATGTGAAAGTTGGTACCGTCTGTATAGGAATGGACGGTATTGGAAGTGATGAGAACTAGACACGAAGCAAAATACGAAGAAAGCGGGGAGTATAACAGAACCCTGGGACAGACCAGAGATCATACTGTGTATGTTAAAGAGTGAGTGAGTAAATGAGCGAGAGAGAGAAAGACAGAGAGCAGGAGGAAGCGTTCAAACTGCGATGGTATGACCTCAGAGTACGTTTTCCATTGCAAGAAATGAGAGCCGGATGGATGAAGCGTACATGCAGCCAAATGGGGATATTCAATGGGTGAAACACTTGGTTCACGTCATTTCCGATGCTGATAAGGACAATAGAGAACCTATAGAGTACCTATGCAGAAGAAATGTAAAGTATTTTATTTCGACACATTTGGTTTATTGGTCCATTGGTTTTTACCCACCGACGTGTCGACCGTTCGCCTGTACACGCACACACGCACACACACAAACACACGTGCATGTGCACAAACACACAAACACGCACGCACACACATACAGAAACACGGCCACAAACGCGAAAGTGCACACACACGTTGCTTCCCAACGATATGGTTCCCAACGATATGGTTCCAGGTTCAGTCCCACGGTGTACCACTTTCTATTCTAGCCTCGGCCGACCAACGTAATGTGAGTGTACTTGATAAACAGAACCTGAAATAAGCTCGTCGTATATATATATGTGTGTGTGTGTGTGTATGTTTGTGTGTGTGTGTGGGTGTGTGGGTGTTTGTATTTGAGTGTGTGATGAGGTAGCCTTCTTTATCTGCACTGATTTGTAAATACAAAAACGCATTGTGTAATGCGTGGTATTCATATTAGTGTAGATATATAAAATAATCTATTATACACTGAAATTATCGTTACACGGTGAAGGCTACGAAACGGCCGTAACCCTAAGGTTGACAGGTGGTTAAATAAATATATTGACCTCTCATAACTCTTGATATATTTAAGGTATATGTGTGTGCGTGTGTCTGTGTCTGTGTCTGTCTCTGTGTATGTATGTATGTGTATGTTTATACATATATATAGATGTGTATATACATATATAATTATGTATTTGTGTATATATATATATATATATATATATATATGTATGTATGTGTGTGTATAACAATCCAATTTGTATGTGTATTTATATATATA
>NC_068995.1:12850675-12851546 GCF_001194135.2 Octopus bimaculoides
ATATATATATATATATATATATATATATATATACATACACACAGAGGGAGAGAGAGAGAGAGAGTTATTGCTCAATGTTGTTGGGGCTATATAACATATATATAAAACCAGATAAAATTTTTGCTTAAAATAAATTAACTTTTTGGTATTTCCGGTGAAATATATCATTTTTCAAGGAGTTAAGAAAACAGGAAAATGCATGAAGGGTTGTGACAGCTTAATGTCTCTACGAAGTGTTAAGATCTCGTGTTGTTAAAGTGTGAAGAAAGTGAGATCGTAAAATGTATTCCATGTGGTATGTGTCAGGATTCTACTGTGAATATCAAGGATGGAAGCCACGCATGTGCAACGAGGAAGTGAAGTCAAATTTTATGGCGTATAGATAAAGGGGAAAAGGGATTAGATTAGATCGTCTGTTTTGTTCATTTTCTGCTTGCTGTTAATATTTGGTTGGTTTATTGTCTGGCGAACATTACTTCTTTCATGCACAATTTCCTAACATTGCAGTCCATGGTTCGATTAGTATCTTTGGTTTTTGTGGTTCCCGTATTTATCTACATAGGTATTATTTTTCAGCCCATGAACCACGTATGTAGAGGTCTGCTTAGATATGGTTGTGCAAGTGTCGGATCTTCCTGGAAATTTAACATCCACAGTATTTAGATAATTTAATACAACAGAATCTGGTAGACAACGTAAGCTTTCAAAGCTACCCATTTGGAGGGTGATGTAGCTGATCAGCGTGCATAGGCTGCATAGTGTTTCAGAACCGTTTCTTTAGTTAGTATTTCCGTACGGAAGTTCCTGAAGAGGCTAACTGCATATCTATGCCCCGCCCCGTAATTACAGAATATATATATATATATATATA
>NC_068995.1:12851900-12855318 GCF_001194135.2 Octopus bimaculoides
ATATTGGTAATTACAGAGTGCAGCGGATGTTGTATCTCTTATGTATGGGGCCTTCAGAAAACGTGTTGAAGTAGTTATTCTGTTTCTGGGGCTTTGATCCCGGCTAGTTATTGGTGGAGGTTTGGAGCAGCAGATAAATTCCAGCACCATTTAGAGCAGTTTAATATTGTTGGGTCTACTCCAGATACGTCTTATTTGTCGCTAATACGGATAAATCCATTATGTGATCGGTTTTGACACTGCTAAGAGAGTGGGAGGTTGTTCTGTCGTGGACGCACTCAAATCTGCAAGGTGGCATTCCTCTAAAATTTGATGCTGGCGTTGACATTTTCCGCGATTCCTTGTTGAAAATCCAGGGCGGAAGAAATCCAGTATCGCCAGAGTGTTCCACGCTGAAGGTTATGCATTCAACGATTTTGGGAAATGCCAAAAGTGAAGATGTGTGTAGGAGGATTTCATCAGATATCTGGTTAACACGGTACAACATTGACATTTATTGAGCGTTCTGTACTAAAAAGCTGGTCTATAGAAATTGGTGAGCAGTAGATCGTAGGATACTGGAAATTCATTGACTTCCACGCTGTCAGTTGGTTTGTATTTAAGATTGAATAAGACGAAGTATGTTATTGATCTGAGCTCTGTTCGTATATGCGTGGTTAAACCAAAATATGTATTTTCAATGATAACACACAGGAATTCGTAGATGCCTGAGGCTGAAATAGTAGAAGATAAAAGTAATGAAATACATAAATGATTCTTCTTGGGAAAATATCAACGAATTGTTTGTAAATGTGAGAATGTAGCAGAAAGTTATAAAACACTGACACTAAAATGTCGTCAAGATAACGAATTTTAAATGATGGATGCTACGTATTGTGAATACCTACAAGAAATAGCAAATAAATTGCTCGCATATCACACATTGCGTACTGGAGTCGATCTAATCGACTGGCTCCCTCCTCCAAAATTTTGGGCCTTGTGCCTAGAGTAGAAAAGAATATTTTATGATGTTGAAAGTTTCGGTAAAGTCCCCGATTTCGTTCTATATCTACAACATTTAACAGCGTAACACTCGAACGTACATCGTGAAAGTAGTATATATATTATGATGTAGCAGTGAAGCTGCGTGGCTTAGTGGTTAGGCTTTTCGGCTCATGGTAGTATAGGTCGAGAGTTCAATTCCCGGTGACATGTTGTGTCCTTTGAAAGTTCACTTTATTTCACGTTGCTCCAATCCACTCACCTGGCAAAAATGAATTGTACTTATATTTCAAAGAGCCAGTCTTATCACATTCTGTCTGTGAACGTGTCTGTGAAGTGCTCAGCCACTTTCACGTTAATTTCACAAGCAGTTTGTTCTGTTGATCGGACCAACTGGAACCCTCCTCGTCGCAAGCGATGGAGTGTCAGTTAGTTATGATGTTGTATTAAATGTTTAAGAGGATAAGCGTGGTGAGCTGGCAGAATCGTTAAAGCATTGTGAAAAATTCTTTTGTTTGTGTCTTTGTTTTTGTGTTTCTCCTCCCACCATCACTTGACGATATTGTTTGGTTTATGTCCTTCTAAATTAGCAGTTCGGCGACAGACATCGATAGAATAAGAACCCGACTTTGAAAAAATAAGCACTGGGCTCGATTTATTTGAATAAACCATCCAAGGGTTTGTCCCAGCATGGCCACAGTCGAATGACTCAAGCAAGTAAAAGGTACGATGTGGGGGCTGAGTAGACTGCAGCAACGAGAAATTGTTGTTGTTGGCACTCCGTCGCTTACGACGTCGAGGGTTCCAGTTGATCCGATCAACGGAACAGCCTGCTCGTGAAATTAACGTGCAAGTGGCTGAGCACTCCACAGACACGTGTACCCTTAACGTAGTTCTCGCGGGATATTCAGCGTGACACAGTGTGACAAGGCTGACTCTTTGAATTACAGGCACAACAGAAACCGGAAGTAAGTGTGAGAGAAAGCTGTGGTGGAAGAGTACAGTAGGGTTCACTACCAACCCCTGCCGGAGCCTCGTGGAGCATTAGGTGTTTTTGCTCAATAAACACTCACAACGCCCGGTCTGGGAATCGAAACCGCGATTCCATGACCACGAGTCTGCTGCCCTTACCACTCAGCAACGAGAAATAAGGAGTTTTTATTTCAAGGACACAACGCGCAGCCGGGAATCGAACTCAAGACCTAACCACTCAGTCACGCGCCTTCACGCTAAACTGATATAGATTACAAAGTCAGGCGCTAAAATTACCGGAGGTCCCTTGAAATGATCCTTCTCCTTTCTTCATGAAACTTCTTTCGTATTTCTATGATACTCGGAATTGCTCTCTGCAAACTAAATTATTATTCGCAACGGTTAGCAAGTACTATCATTATCACTTTCATTTTCGCAGAGTTTATCTACTTGATTAAATTTTATCTAATACGTTTATTACTGATAATGTTGCATTTCGTGTCGAACTTAATAATTCCACGGTTGGCTTGTACTGGAGATTTTTTGAAGATTTCAAGAAATTATCATGAAATTTCGTCTGTATTACCGGAGGAATTATTCCATCACTCCCCTCTCTCTTTCACTCTTTCTCTCACTTTCTCTTTCTCTCTCTCGCTCGCTCGCTCGCTCGTACTCTCCCACTCTCTCGCACTCCCCCTCTCTCTCCCTCCCTCTCCCGCTAACTATCTTTCACACACACACGTGCACGTACGTACCCACACGCAAACACAATCGTACACACGCACTCTTCACTCTTTCTCTCCCTCTTTCTATTTGAATATATCTGTCTATAACTCTCTCTATCTCTCCGCATATATCTGTATCTATCAATCTATCTATCTATCTATCAATCTATCTATCTATCTATCTATCTATCTATCTATCTATCTATCTATCTATCTATCTATCTATCTATCTATTTATCTATCTATCTATCTATCTATCTATCCATATATGTGTGTGTGTGCGTGTGTATACATGTGTATATATGTAAATATATGTATATATATATATATGTAAACGCACATGTGTATATGCATATATATATCTGTGTATGTGTTTTTGTGTGCGTTTGTGTGTATATACGTATGTATATATGTAAATATATGTGTATATGATATATATATATATATATGTGTGTGTGTGTGTGTGTATGTATATATACATATGTATATGTATATATATATCTGTGTGTGTGTGTTTGTGTACGTTTGTGTGTGTGTGTTTGTGTACGTTTGTGTGTGTGTGTGTGTGAGTGTGTGTGTGTGTGTGTGTGTGTGTATTTGTCAGATATTTGAAATATTAGAACTTGGAGTAGAAAATGCTTAATAAAATACCATAATTCGCAAGAATTTCTCAAGAAAGTTATAATAAATGTTAATATGATCTTTTTTAATTAACTAATTTCAATTTTGACAAGACAAGA
>NC_068995.1:12857288-12859664 GCF_001194135.2 Octopus bimaculoides
TATATATATATATATATATATATATATATGTACATATATATATATGTATCGATATATAAAATACATGCACACAACACATACATGCATACACACACATACACTCACATACACACACATACACACACATACGCACACATAGCCACGCAACATTCTTTTGAAATGTATTCGAAAATATGTACAATTCAACTTTTAATTCTAATAAAAGTTATATTTTTGCTTATGCGAGCATTAATCATTTAAAATAATTGATTTCTTTGAGTGGAAAGTAGGTTGAATAGAATTGGTAATAGAGAAACGGTTGATGGAGTGGTGTCAGAAGCCGGGGTGAGTATAGGATGGGTACAGGTGGTGTGAGAAATAGTGGGTGTAGAGATGATGAGAGATGTGGGTACAAGTGATGGGAGGTTTAGGATGAGCAGGGTGGTGAGAAAATTGCACGATGTGTACAGGTGGTGATTTGTAGGGTGTGAGGAAACGATAAGAAATTAGCAGGGTTGTTGGAAGTAGTGATTCAAGTACCCGGGGTAGAGTTGGTGATAGATTTTCACTGTGGCTGTGAGAGAATAGTAACGGGTAGAGAGAGAGAGGGGTAAGGTGGGTGGACGGGGGTACTGATAGAAAAGCAGGGTTTGCACGAAGTATTAGGGTTAGGTGTGAAAAAGCAGTAGGAAAACAGCAGGTTTGTTGAAGGTGGTGATTGAAGTACCCTGGGTAGAGTTGGTGATAGGCGTTTGCAGTTCTGGTGAGAGAATAATAGCGAGATAGAAAGATAAGGCGGGTGGATGTGGGTACTGATAGAAAAGTAGGGCGTGCATGAAGGTTATGGTTAGGGTTAGGGTTTGAAGAAGTGGTAAGAAAGTTGTAGGGTTGCCTAAGATAAACTTGCACAGCGATTGTGAGAGAATAGGGACGGGTGGACGGGGAGAGAAGATGGATGGGCGTGGGTGGTGTGCAGAGGGGATAAGTTGGAAGGTGAGTTGAAGGATGGGCAGAAGTGGTGAGAGAATAGGGTGAAAAAATAGGGTAGCTTAGTTAGAGGTAGTAGTAGAAGTAGAGTGAAGAGCATAGCCAGTGGTCAGGGTTTTACCCTTACAATCGCAAGTAGTAGTAGTAGTAGTAGTAGTAGTAGTAGTAGTAGTAGTAGTAGTAGTAGTAGGTGCAGCGGCAGCAGCAACTGACTCTCGATGCTCACTCAAAACCGATTATCTCGACAGCCAGCATATTCCCTTGAAATTATTTGATTCTCTGCTTTGAAAATCTTCCCGAATCAGAAATCCCTTTCGTAGAACAGTAGCAACGACTAGAATATGTTAAGACTGCTATGAACAACTCGTATAATTTTATGTTCCATTGACGTCGTTGTTACAAGAAATAAAAGACGCATTTCAAACATGCTTACGTTTTGAAGATGTTTCAATTCCTACAACGGAACCAGTAAAGCTGCAATTCAGCCATATATATATATATATCAGCGTTTCTTCTTCTTTACATCACTACGACTTAGTCTCCATCAAATATTCTACATTTAACATTTAAACCATCGGCCAGTCTAGCAAGACATCTTTTTTTTATATATATTTCCTTATTAGTCCTTTGAATTTAGTCCAGATCTATAAGATTCCCAAGTTGAATAAAGTGTCTAGACATCTCCGGCAGCATTTTGTGAAGAAAATGGTGACAATATAACGTGATAGGGTGGCGAGCTGGCAGAATCGTTAGCACGCTGGGCGAAATGCTTAGCAGTATTTCGTCTGTCGTTATATTCTGAGTTCAAATTCCGCCGAGGTCGATTTTGCCTTTCATCCTTTCGGGATCGATTAAATAAGTACTAGTTACGCACTTGGGTCGATATAATCGACTTAATCCCTTTGTCTGTCCTTGCTCCTCTCTTCTATGTTTAACCCACTGTGGGCAATAAAGAAAGAAATAGAACGTGATTGTTGCCAATTCGTTGAGATCAGAACAAGGAGGGTTAAAAATGAAAATAAGCTTAGGACCAATAGACCGGAAATTATAATGGACGTCATTGTTCCAAAGCGTAAAGGAGTTACACGGAAATATGAAAATCAATTAAATAAAATAGAATAATTCGAGCCCACTCGTGTCTTCAATATGTATGTATGTATGTATGTATGTATGTATGCATGCATGTATGTATGTATGTATGTAATGTATGTCTGTATATACATAAACATACAAACATATATATATATATATGTATATATATGTATTAAACAATAGGGTAAAAAATTGGATGTTAATTAATATCATTCGGTCTTAGTAGACACATGACATGTGATCTTCTTCTAGCACATTAGCAGTCCACCTAGTGGCCTCCTTTATATATATATTTTATGTATGTATTTTTATATATAT
>NC_068995.1:12859724-12861168 GCF_001194135.2 Octopus bimaculoides
ATATATATATATATATATATATACACATACATGCTCACCCACACTTACACACACATAGATATACGTACATGTATACATACACCATGTTCGGGGTAAATTTGACGATTGTCTATGTCTCCTTTGTTCCAGGAAGACCTGCTGAACAGCCATCGGCGTTGGAGAGCATAAGGATTAAAGGTGTAGTTGAGAAAAAGCACACTGACATGAAGGACTGGAACCGTTTACATATCGGCAAAGAGTGACCTGTATCATAATGATTCGCACCGGCAATCAAAATGCCGACATCATAACTGCTGTTCAATGGCTTGTGAATATTGGAAAGGCTGTAAGAGGTGACAAGGACATTATGAAAACCAAGTTCTGTGACGGTCTTTTGGGCGTCTTTCTGGTGAGGGTGACGTCATGCCACCCAACATTTTTGAACAGGGCCTTAAGCTCAATTCAGACGTTTATGTGAAGTTGCTGGAAACTGCGGTTAAACTCTGGTTGAAGAGAGTTGCTACGTGACGGACACAGATGTGGTTGCAGGATTTGGCTACTTGTTATACCTCCCCCACAAAAATGTTAGAAGTAGTTGTTGGGGAACTTCTACGACATCACCAGCCCAGTTTCTGGCTTCCTAATTCCCACTATTGCAGATTAGAATGTGTCGGGATGCGGTTGAGAAAAAACACCAACTGGTCTGACTGCAAACACCTAAACTGAGCTGCTGGCCAAGAAGAAGGTGTTCGAAAATCTTGCCTGGGACACACTGAAAATTGAATGCGTCTGGTTCCGGTGACGTCTTGGGGCCGTGATGAAAGCTGATGAACGGCTTCTTCGAAGAAACTGTTCTAGTCATAATCTGGTCGCTTTTTCAAAATGTTTACAGTAATTCTATTTCTAAATGGGATATTGTATTTTCCTTCTTTGCAAACTGTCAAATATTCAAGCACACAGACAGATAGACACACACACACACACATACACACACACACACAGACATACACACACACATGCACACAATACGTATCTCATTGCGCATGTATATGTAGACACACAAGAAGGTACATATGTGGTATATGTCTAAAGAAGTGCATACGTATATAGATACACACAAAACAAACACATGTACATACATTCATATATACATATATATATATATATATATATATATATATAATAATAATAATAATAATAATAATAATAATAATAATAATAATAATAATAATAATAATAATAATAATAATAATAATAATAATAAGGGTAAGAAATTGAATATTAATTTGATTAATATCAATTTAAAACCAGTGGCCTAGCATATTGAAAAAATCTGAAGATTCGGTCAGATCGCAGGTGATCTACTTCTAGCATAATGGATATCCACTTAGTGGCTATCCCTATTATATGTATGCAATATATATATATATGTATGCATATATATATATATATATATATATATATA
>NC_068995.1:12861178-12862875 GCF_001194135.2 Octopus bimaculoides
ATATATATATATATATATATATATATATATATATACATACATACGTGCATGTATGTATATATATATACCTATATATACTTACATATATATATAAATATATATGCATATATATACATGCGTACATACATACGTACATACATGCATATATATACATATGTATGTATGTATGTATGTGTATATACATACAAATGTGCATACACATATTTGAATGTGTTGAAATATATATATATACATCTGTATATGTATGTATGTGTGTGTATATATGCTGACTACTTGATAAATTCTTATAAAGATTTTATCCTATATTGTATTATAAATAATTAGAATATATTCAGTGCTGAATATTATTCTGTATAAGCACGTGTTACCGAGATGCAACTGGATAAATTCTAACCTCTTTCACGGATATATAATGATGAACAGGAGTCATCATGCTATGTTGGGTACATCGTGGTATGTTGATTCTTGTTTATTTTTATGTGTCTCGACCATACGTGTACTGATGAACAAAAGATGCAGCTTACTTCACAGTTTTGCTGTATTAATTGAGAAACCAGTGGTTTGCCGTTAAGTTAAATGTTTTTAGGAGATTAATTTTTGAAAGTTGCATTTCCCTCGCTTTCGGTAAATATGTTGCTTATTTTTTGGTAGTTTTTTACTTATTTAGTCCCTCTAAGCGTGAGGCATTACTATACAGTTAATGCCCTTATATAAATTATATATATTTATGGGAAAAAAACGATGAGTTTTTTCCTTATGGGGTTTTTTTCACGCTGACTACTTGATAAATTCTTATAAAGATTTTATCCTATATTATATTATATATATATATATATGTGTGTGTGTGTGTGTGTGTGTGTGTGTGTGTGTGTGTGTGTGTGTGTGTGTGTGTGTACACATATATACATGCGTATATATGTATACACACACACACACACACACATGCACACACGTATACATAAATTCATACATACATCAGCGCATGCCGGCGCGTATGCGATATTGTGTGTATGTATCTAAGTGTCTGCATTTGTTTTATTTCGCAAATAGTTTGTGTTCCGCCAAGGTGAGAACACGATTCTATTTTTGTGTGAATCACACCAACAGTCAGCCATCTTGCTGCAATTTTACCCAATCAGGTTGAAGAACGGTCATAAGTTTTATTGCCTCGCTGTTTTAATCTTCGGTTTCCTTATTTGTAGTATTGTTCGCACTTATCAACACTGTTTTTATTTCACACATGACTCTACAAACTAAATGGCTGCCACTTGATCTCGGCAATGGGATATGTGTGTGTGTGTATGTGTGTGTGTGTGTGTGTGTGTGTGCATGTGTTCTGTATGTATTTTGTATGTGTGTGTGTGTATTTTGTATGAACAAATGTTTGTATGAATGTATGTATGTATGTATGTATGTATGTATGTATGTGTGTATGCATGTATGTGTGTGTATGAATGCACGCAATGTAAGTATTTATGCTTGTATGTTTATATGTGTGTATGTATGTTTGTACGTATTTATGTATGTATGTATGTATGAATGTATGTATGAATGTATGTATGAGTGTATGTATGTATGTGTGTATGTATGTATGTATGTGTGTATGTATGTATGTATGCATGTATGTATGTATGAGTGTATGGATGGACGGATGATTGTGTACATGTACGTGTGTACGCACGTGTTTATTTATGTAT
>NC_068995.1:12863388-12865045 GCF_001194135.2 Octopus bimaculoides
GTATGTATGGATGGATGGATGGATGTGTGTATGTACGTATGCATGTACGTAAGTCTGTTTGCACGCATCTATGTATTTGTACATGTATATATGCATGTATATTTGTATGCATGTACGTGTATATGTGTGTGTGTGTATACATACATAATATGTATGTATGCATGTATGTATGCACATATAAGTGTTGATGTTAAGGAAGTACAGTAGCGCCAGTGTGTTTGTATGTGTACGTGAAAGAGATATGCGTGCGTATATTCGCGTGGGCATACATCACAGAGATAGTATAACTTGTGCGTAGATGTAAAATTTAATACTTGTCTATGTATGTGTGTATATGTGTGTGCATGTATATGTAGGCTTTTGTGTTGTGTAGGTAGTTTAGCTCGTATGCTTATGTGAATGAGCTACGAGCGTATATATTTGTGTGTTCATATTTGGCAAGTAGTTTAGCATGTTTATATTATATATATGTATGTGTCTGCGAGGGCGTGGGCGTGTGTGGATATATATATGTATTTATATATATATATATATATACATTTATGTTAATATATGTATATATGTATTTGTATGTGTTTATGCTGTTAGGTAATGTGACTTGTACGCTTATGAGATTGCGTAAACGTATGCGGCTTAGGATGCGCGCTAATTGGGAGAAAAGGGATGTAACTTGTGTGTTTTATGTGAAAGAGATGATTCGCGTATGTTTTATACTATGGAGGTAATTTAATCTGTGTTTATGAGAATATCCTAATAATGGATGCTTGTATGAGTACAAGGCGGCGAGCTGGCAGAGTTGTTAGCACACCGAGCAAAATGCTTAATGGCATTTTGCATGCCTTGATGATCTGAGTTCAAATTCCACCGAGGTCAACTTTGGCTTTCATCCTTTTTAGGTCGATAAAATAAGTACCAGTCGAGCACTGGTGTCGATGAAGGGCCGTAAGAAGTATACGACCGATGAATCCTGAGTGCACAATTTTTTGATCGGGCGTTACACACAGTCGACGGGTAAGGGGCGGATCTACACAGCAAGCATTGGGACTCATGACTTTTGTGGACAGAACCGCGAGTCCACAGGGTGCATCCATCCCAGCTAGTTGGTTTGGCAGCTGAGCAAGCGGTTCACAACCGCACTTAAACACTCGGTGTATTAGGATGGACGGTGACACCGAGGCCACCAGCTTCCAGCTGAAGAGTCGGCGAGTCTAAAGCAGATCAAGGACAGCCGAAGCGACGCCAGGCGCCAGGGTGCTCGGGTCGTAACATGGGGGTAGTTCTGATCGTCGTTATCTCCTGGTATAGAATTTCCAATTTTCCATGCTGGCGCAACGTCGTCGTGAGCTTTGCTTTTTACGACCTAACTATGGTCACCGAATGGCCTTGATCAGAAGGGGGATGGGAGTAGTACTGTCCTAATGCGCAGAAACTACGAATATTCCCTAGCATACACAGCTGATGAACGGAAATTTCACCGCTTGTTGGGCTCGTTTTGTGTTCTAATTTCTTATCGTTTGTAATTTCTCCCATTTTTGTATCAACACGCACAGATCATTTCTTTTTCGTACAACACACACGCATATCATGTGTGCGTGTGTGTGTGTGTGTGTGTGTGTGTGTGTGTGTGTGTGTGTGTGTGTGTGTGTGTGTGTGTGTG
>NC_068995.1:12865303-12866977 GCF_001194135.2 Octopus bimaculoides
ATATATATATATATATATATACGTGTGTGTGTGTGTGTGTGTGTGCGTGTGTCTGTCTGTGTTTGTCCCCCATCATCGCTTTACAATCGATGTTGGTGTGCTTACGTTCCCGTAACTTACCGGTTCGGCAAAAGAGACCGATAGGATAATAAGTACTAGGCTTACAAAGAATAAGTCATGGGGTCGATTTGTTTCGAACTGAAGGCGGTACTCCAGCATGGCCGCAGCCAAATGACTGAAACAAATCAAAGAATAAAAGGAGACTCGGAATACATCCTTTCAACTGTCCCCATTGTTACAAAGGATCACTGACACAATTACCAACTGATTCAGATGCTACAAATCATTGTGGCATTCTGTATAATTATCTGCCTTTTTAGAAACATTGGCATAACTTTCCAACTTGTCATGGAAGATCATAACAATTCCACATTGTTCCTAGTAAAGCTATAAGGAAATTGTGAGTGTTGGGAACTGTTAGGCCAATCAACTTCCAATGCATGTCTCGTAGTAAATTTTGTAAACCTACGTAGTAACCATACAAACATGGAAGACTTAACTATTGCTCCATGTACTGAAAAAAAATTATGTAGAACCTTAATAAATTTTCGAAACTTATTGAGGTCTCGTCAGCGGTGTCTACATCATTCTGACCAATGCCTGAGAAATAGGAAATCAACTCATTTATATACGCACGCGACAAATTTCTTCAATTCGGAGAACTGGCGCTACAAATTTGGTTGCTATAAGTGTTTAAGACTTTGATACCAACGTGAAGTCAGCGAGCTGGCAGAATCGTTAGCACGTCGTGCTAAATGCTTAGCGGCATTTCGTCCGTGCTCAGTTCAATTTCCGCTGAGGTTAACTTTGCCTTTCCTTTTTTTCGGGTTCAATAAAATAAGTATCGGTTGAGGACTGGGCCGATGTAATCAACTTGCCCTATGCCCCCGAAACTGCTGGCCTTGTGCCAAAACTTGAAATCAGTTAATACCAACGGTGATCCCAGCGTATAGAGTATCAGACTATGAGACAATATATTTAAAATGTCCTAACAATTATACTAACATGGAAAATTTAACTATTCCCTCTGCAGACTGAAAAAAATTGATGTACAGTAGTGGTTGTGTGGTAAGATGCTTGCTTCCCAACCACATGGTTCTCGAGTTCAGTCCTTGCGTGGAGCTTTGGGCAAGTATCTTCTACTATAGCCTCGGGCTGATTAAAGCTTTGTGAGTGGATTTGGTAGATGGAAACTGAAAGAAGCCCATCGTATATATATATGTATATATATATATATACATGTATGTGTGTGTTTGTATGTATGTATATATTTGTGAGTTTGTCCTCCACCACCATCGCTTGACAACCAATGTTGGTGTGTTTACGCCCACATAACCTAGCGGTTCGGCAAAAGGGATCGATAGAATAAGCACTACGCATACAAAGAATAAATCCTGGGTTCGATTTGTTCGACTAAAGGTGGTGCAACAGCATGGCCGCAGTCAAATGATTGAAGCAAGGAAAAGAATAAAAGAGAAATTAATCTGGAAGAACGAAAAGATAAATTGTCTGTCAGTGTGACTAGAACCCTGAACTTAAATAAAAAGATCTCGTAACTAGTCTGATAGTGTACCGATTTGCCCAAATGAACTACAGCCATCAGAGCTATATATA
>NC_068995.1:12870229-12870815 GCF_001194135.2 Octopus bimaculoides
ATATATATATATATATATATATATATATATAATATATCTATATATGTATATATTATCAACGTGTGCATGTGTATGTATATCTAATATCGTGTTAAGATGTTCGTGCGTGTATGTGCGTTTTTCATAATTTTATTATTACACACAATACGAATGCATTTGATCATGCACTAGTATATGCGTTTATATCTGAGCATATATGGGTGTGTGTATAGATAGACAGACAGACAGACAAATAGATAGCTAGATACATACATACATACATACATACATACATACATACGTACATACATACATACATAGACACACTGAAAATCATGCAATCATATAAAAGCTTAAATATACATTAGAAAGATACATATATACGCACACACATACATATACATACATACATACATATATATTTATATAAACATATACATACTTACACACTCACGCATACATGCATAAATGTATACATATATATGTGTATACATATGTATATGTACATTTATATGTATATATGTATGCACATAAATGTGCGTACGTGTGAACACATGAATATATATATGTATATATGTGTGTGTATATATATATATATATATATATA
>NC_068995.1:12870915-12872516 GCF_001194135.2 Octopus bimaculoides
GTGGTGGTGGTGGTGGTTTTGGTGGTGGTGGTGGTGGTGGTGGTGATGGTATTGGTATTGGTATTGCTGCTGCTGCTGCTGATGATGATGATGATATTGGTTGTGGTGAATGAAGAGAATGAACAGCCTCGAGAATAACGTTTTCTAATGGAGCAAAATATATACCTACACCTTCAAATACACACGCACACAAACACACACACACACACACACATATACACACACATACACACACACGCAGACACGCGCGCATACATTACTCTTCACTGGATAGGAAAACTAGTAGACAACACGTCCATACTACACTGATTTCCACCAAAAGTTTGGCGTTTGATGATGCAACCATTACTTATAGATGGCAACGCATTGCTACAATAACCATATGAACAACAAACAACAGCCACAAGCAAAAATAAACACCTGATAAATGAACGACGTATCCATTTAATAGTCAAAATTAAAATTCTGGTTGTAATGTACACACCAATTATATTTGATATGTTTGCAATAAAGTATCAGCAATACACTCCAACATTACTGCATCCTGAAGAAGAGACTGTGAAAGTTTAGAAATGTTCATGATTTTTGCAGGAAATTTTCTGTTCCAAACAAATTGCAAGAAATTCATACGAAAATATGAGTAAAATCTTATTCCAAAAGATAAGCAACGGCACAGTCGTGTTTTTAATACAATCTGTATTTGTGTTTCTCTGTGTATGAGTGTGTGTGTGTGTAACGTATGAGTGCTTTTCAGATAGATAGATAGATAGATAGATAGATAGATAGATAGATAGATAGATAGATAGATAGATAGATAGATTACTTCGTTCTGCAGCAGTTATGCAAGCATTTATGTATATAGATGTATATGAATATATGGCTACGAGTATGTGTGTGTGTGTATTTCTCTGTATGTGTGTTTGTATATGTGTACATGAATTTATAAATATACATACATTTTACACACGTACTAAAACATATGTGTATGTGTGTATTTATAATATTTATACATTATTGCATACATATTCATGTATAATATATATCTTTCTATATATCTACATACATATATATACATACATATATATAAACGTATCTATATACATACATATATACATATATATATACATACATATATGCATATATGTATATATATTAAATAGATATATATATTTGCATGTATGTTGCATATTCACACATTCTGTAACTCTAACCAAATAAAAAGAAAATGGAACACAAAATCTCGAAGTTTATAAAAACCAGTTTTCAACACCACATGCCTCGAAGATATACTGTTTCCTATTTATACACTCGCACACATAAATATATACACACAGAAACGCGTATATATATATACATGCATTTATTTAATCATTCATATGCGCTAGCATTAATCACATATGCATATACACTAATGTATAGATAACATAAAACGTGCGTGTGTGCATGCATGGATGTGTATACCTTGTCAAAGAACACATGTTTATATTATGGTAGATTTGAACATGGTTGTGTGTTTGTATTGAAATTTAAAAACAGCAGTATGAATAGGCGTTATGTGCGTGTGTGTATATATATATATATATATATATATATATATATAT
>NC_068995.1:12872526-12873795 GCF_001194135.2 Octopus bimaculoides
TGTGTGTGTATATATATATATATATATATATATATATATATATATAATACGTATGCGTGTGTGTGTAAGCATATATAAGCATATATATATGTATCAATCTATATATATATATTTACATACAAGCATTTACACACACACACACATATTTATATATGTATGTATGAATACATATATATATATATATATATATGTACGCGTGTACATAATTGTATGCATATATGTATGTATGTATGTATGTATGTATGTATGTATGCTATATAACAGATATTCATTCCTCAAATTCAGTGATTCATTGGGATTTCGTCCAGCTAATCTCTCTCTGTCTCTCTGTATGTGTGTTTCTCTTTCTCTCCCTCTCTCTCTCTATCTCTTTGTGTCTCTCTTCCTTTCCCCCACCACACACACACTCACCTCTGCACGTACTCAAGCGCACATACTTACACTCACTCACACACACTCACACACTTACCACACATGCACGCTCACCATCACAAACAAACGCATATGCAGAAATTCAAACATGCAGTACAATACCATTTCTTCCTCATTCAGTCTGGTTCCATCACACTTCCTCTCATTCTCTATGCCCCCCACCCACCCATCACCACCACCTCTCTCTCTCTCTCTCTCTCTTTCTCTTTCTTCACCCTCTCTCTCTTTCTTTTCTCACGTTTTCATTCGCTTTCTAACTTTTAATATTTTTATATTTATCTTTTTCATTGCGCGTACCTGCCTTCTTTTATTAACAAAGCAAACTAATTTTTTTTTCCACTGCTGTTAATATTATTAATATATATTAAAATATATCCCCTACCCTCTCTTTGCATCTATTTATCTATCTATCCATAAATCTATCCATTCTGTCTTTCCTTGCTTCCATAGTTGAACTTGGCTGCTAAAGTCTTACTATGAAAGCCAACTACGATAAACTTACTTACAAGTGCAAAACAATTTTAAATATTTATATTACTTTTCTTCCATTCCTCTCTCTCTCTCTCTCTCTCTCTCTCTCGTTCATTCATTATATTTTCATGTAGTTTTTCGTTTTCCGTTTATATTTTCCGTTGTTATTTCTGTATTTGTTTTGTCTTTTCATCTCTCCGTTTTATTTTATTTGCTTATTCTAACAAACAAACCGACAAACGAACGTAAGAACGAACGTACGTACGAACGAAAGAACGAAACGAAACGATATTCAATTTTACTATGTGAATTATTCATAATTCTATGCAGGAAAAATAAAATTTAGAATAGAAATATACAAACATG
>NC_068995.1:12874592-12875694 GCF_001194135.2 Octopus bimaculoides
TTTCATCGTTTCGGGATCGATAAATCGATATCTGCATGATGTGATGATCCCATATAAAAAAAAAAAACAATGCATGACCTTGCAGGTGAGACCCGATTAGAACTTTCTTCATGTCGAGTAGCCCATCCCGCTCAAAAAGTACCTGAATAAGGGTTGTTGAAGGATGTTGAACAAAACACCCATGTTTCCAAAGGTGAATTATTCAAACCCCAAAGAATTCCTCTCAACACACAGCTAGGGTGCTCCCCAACTACTTCTACTTGTGATAAGAGATGCACATATTGTCAGCTCCTAAGGGACATGCTCAACTGGTTAAGGTCAAACAACTGACAAGCAAATCTATGGGAGCCAGTGCTTGGTATTGAGTCAGGGTATTCATTATTATTATTATTATTATTATTTCATTATTGTCATTATTATTATATGAAAACACACAACTTATTTTGCTGGGTATGATGAAAAGTGTCAGCTGTCCACAGTCTGCGGACTAAGGTGACATTTGTTTTCTGGTCGTGCTTCAACAACCCTGCGAAGAATTTTTGCAGCTACAAGCAACGCTGATTTTTGTAGGTGTTCTACCTTCACACTTGCACCGATCTTTTTCAGCCATATTGGTAGTTGAGTGCTAATACTTCCAAGTGCACCAATTGCTATTGGTATCACGTCTATTCTCTTCATTGACCACAACCTTCGTATTTCCACTATTGGTATATCATCATCATTTATTATTTTCATTATTATTATTATTATTATTATTATTAGTAGTAGTAGTAGTAGTAGTAGTAGTAGTAGTAGTAGTAGTAGTAGTAGTAGTAGTAGCAAGTCCCTTACATTCTCTAAGCTCCAATCTCACCGGTATCAACTTCACATTTCCTTCTTCCATGTATCGATGAATTAAAAGCACGCTCAGCTGCTCGGATTGGATTTAATTGTTCATAGACTGTAGCACAAAACTCATGGTTTTGTGTGATACCGCAGCTCAACATTTCGACGGAATTGTAAACTTGGATCAAAAAACAAATCCAAGAATCGGCGCCTGCCACCTTGAATGTTGTCAGGCGCTTACCAATCTCAACCAGTCGGGGAGTACCAGTTGAGCACT
>NC_068995.1:12876003-12878241 GCF_001194135.2 Octopus bimaculoides
CTCTCTCTCTCTCTCTCTCTCTCTCTCTCTCTCTCTCTCTCTCTCTCTCTCTCTCTCTCTCTCTCTATCGCTTCTTTCTCACACGTGACCATCGACCATCTTTCTTTTCCTCACGTGACAATTTTTCTTTTCCTGCACAGACCTTCAAAAGAAGAGACGTGTTTTTTTCTCTCTCTCTCTTCTATCTTTCCTCTTTTCCAAAAAATGTTTCTCCCAGTGTTTACTATTTTTCTGGTCTAACGACCCTCCATGTTTGTTTTCGTTCGATTTCCTTCTATGTCTCCACCATCATGTTTTTATTCCCAATTTTGACCCTCCATAAATCTTAAATTTTATTTTAGAATTTATGGCGTCTTTGAAGACCATATTGTGGTTGAATGTTCGATATGAGTAGTAGATCGATAGCCGACAACAGATAAAGAGTCCTTTCTTTGTGTTTATTTGTCCTGTTTTCCATTTGTTCTCGTCGTTTATGTATTTAACTCGTTTGTTTATGTATTTCATGTTATTTGCACCATCGGTGACGTCCTGTACCCATATATGCATGTGTGTGTGTGTGTGTGTGTATGTGTGTGTGTGCGCGCACGCGTATGTATGTATTTATATGCACACACAGATATAGAGGTATCATATTGACACTGATTATGAATATCAACATTATAAATTAGGAAAATACTCCAAGACGTTCTCCATACTGAAGGAAAATACGTATGACTCATACACGTTATATAATGAGGTGAAAAACTTTAATAAACAGATATCCGACCAATTAGTAGGAAAAAAAGAACATTCCCTCTGGGAATATTTAGAAGTCTAAAAATAACCAAGGGAGTTAACTCCAATGTTGATTTCTTTTTTTTTTTTTTTTTTTTTGACAATGTAGTCGATTCAGATTTAGAATATCAGGTTTTAAACTAAATGATAAAAACAATAGGCTACTTTCAGGATTATAAAACTTCCACAACGAAGCATATTCTATTTAGCAGGCAAGACAGAGTATAATCAATAAATGGATAGATAGATAGATAGATAGATAGATAGATAGATAGATAGATAGATAGATAGATAGATACATGCATATGTATACATATATACGTGTATATATGGCCATATATGCACATATTTCTTTTATTCCCTTTCCTTCTTTCAGTCATTTGATTGCAGCCATATTGTGCGTGTATATATATATATATATATATATACGTTTGTATGCATGTATGTACCAACGGAGGTCTTCATATCGTTTCCTATGTTGAGAATTAGACTGACAACTGTATGTACCCGGTACACATTGAAAAGTGTTTGGTGTTAGGAAGGTCATCCAACCATAAAAAAAAACATACTGAAGCTGACATCGGAGCACAGTACAGCCGTGTGGGTCACTGGATCTTGTCAAACTCTCCAACCCAAGCCACGGTGGAAAAACGGACGTTAATTTTCGATTATGATTGTTATGACGTATGTATGTGTGTATGTGTATATGTATGCACATATGTATTTGTGTATTACTCCTATATGTCTGTATGTATATATCAGATAGATAGATCGACAGACAGACAGATAGATAGATAGATAGATAGATAGATAGATAGATAGATAGATAGATAGATAGATAGATCATCAGAATTGTTTTGTCTTCTGGGAATCTAGTGAATATTTGCTACCGAAAGAACTATAAAATATAAAATTTTGAATAAATATTTCTTTCTACAATAGCATAAAATCGATTTGTACTCCATGGTTATTGCAGCTGGTTAGCATAAATCTTGGAAACTAAGTATATGTAGAATGTGAGGCTTTTTCTAGTTGTACTTCTTGTGTTATAATACAGCATCGCCATCGTCGTGAATCCTACGTTTTTTTCTTTCAGCACGTTGATTATCATACAACAAAAGTCTTCCCGATCAAGCGCAACCTCTTCCATTGGATGAGGCCATAGCGTTACTTCCTTCTGACGGTTTCATAGTGTTTTCTTGGCAGGGTTATTGTTGGTGAAGTCAATGGTAAACTACCCTCAATGTCTCTGCCAAGTAAACTCTACGAGAGAGAAAAAAAATATCTATCATACAGGCGTGGCTGTGTGGTAAAAAAGATTGGTTCCCAAACACATGGTGGTTCTGAGTTCAGTCCCACAGCGTGGCACTTTGGGCAAGTGTCTTCTGCTATAGCCTCGGGCCGACCAAGGCCTTCATAGTGGATTTGGTAGACGGAAACTGAAAGAAGCCCGTCGTATATATA
>NC_068995.1:12878399-12880236 GCF_001194135.2 Octopus bimaculoides
TATATATATTCATATTTATGTAGGTATCTCTTTGTGTCTGTGTTTGTCCCCTCACCATAGCTTGATAACCGATGTTGGTGTATTTACGTCCCCGTAATCTAGCAGTCCGACAAATGACAACGATAGTATAAGCACAATGATTTCCTCGACTAAGAAATCCTCCTAGGTGGTGCTCTAGCATGGCCGCAGTCAAATGACTGAAACAAGTAAAAGATTTAAAAAATAAAGAACATATTGAGTTCTGATTATTTGTTATATTTTAACATGTTAGGCACGTTTAAATGTGAGTGGTAAGAAGCTTGATTCCCAACCGCATGGCTTCAGGTTCGATCCCACTGCGTTTAAACTTTGGCATGTGTTTTTCTATGCCTTTGGCAGACCAAAACATTGTGAGTGGATAAGGTATGTGTGTGTGTTTATATTATATATGTGCGTGTGCATGTGTGTATCTATGTATTTGAGTTTGTCTCCCACTACCGCTTGACAACCGGTGTTGGTTTGCTTACGTCCCTGTAACTTAGCGACTCAGTAAAACAAGACCGAATGAATAAGCATCAGACTGCTCAAAAAGAAAAAAGTATGTACTGGGGTCGATTTCTTCAACTAAACATCTCAAGGCAATGGTTCAGCATGGCCGCAGTCTAATAATTGAAACAACTAAAAGACAGAAGATAAAAAAACAAACACACACGATTTGTATTTCGTCCTGTCGAGGTCGATAAAATAAAGTACGAGTCAAGTTACTGCGGTCAATGCAATCGAATAACCCTCTCTGCCTAACTTCGCTGCCCTTGCACCAAACATCAATAGAAAGGCGGCGAGCCAAGACAACATGCTTAAAGTAATTTTCTTCCAGCTCTTTACGTTCTGAGTTCAAATCCAGTCGCAAACAACATTGATTTTTTTTTTTTCATTTTTTTTGTCTTTTCTTTTTATTTTGTTTTGTCTTCGTTTGTTGTTGGTTTTTAAATGTTTTTTTTTTACCTCTAATCCTAGGGACAACAAGATCCGGCATAAGTGCTGCGTATAGGTTAATCGACTAAATCTCTCTCTCAAATTTCTGGACAAACAAACCTTTCTATTTGTAAAAAGCGACCCTTAAGTAACTCTATCACCACCACCTCTATCATCAACATCGGCATCAGTATCATCACCACTGTCATCACCATAATCATCATCATCATCATCAGTATAGCTGTCATCATCATCAATATCATCATCTTTGCAAGGGTGTCTTTTCCAAATACTTGCCTTGTTTTTTGGTGGGTTTTTTTTTCTTTTTTGTCTGAAGTTCAAGGTTTTAATTGGAGGGAGCATTTGGTTGGAACTTTTAGCAGGTCAACCGTCTATATACAAGCTACCCCCACTGCCTCGTTATATCATTCTCGTTGTACATTTACATTTCTCTATCCATATATGTGTCTATATATATATATATGTATGTATGTATATTTTGTATATATATATGTATCTGTGTGTGTGTGTGTGTGTATTACATATATATATATGTATATATATACATATGCATATATTGTATCTATATATATATATGTATATATATATATATATATATATATATATATATATGTGTGTGTATATATATACATATGCATATATTGTATATATATATATGTATATGTGTGTGTATATTATATATATATATATAAGTACATACGTTGTATATATTTATATATATATAGATACATATACATATATATATATTATATTTATATACACACACACACTCATATATATGCCTATATTCATATGTATGTACATATTTAAGTCTACATACAAATATATGTATATAAATATGTTTACCTCTTTGTATATATAT
>NC_068995.1:12880889-12884288 GCF_001194135.2 Octopus bimaculoides
GTAGTAGTAGTAGTAGTAGTAGTAGTAGTAGTAGTAGTAGTAGTAGTAGTAGTAATCTTGCTTAAGTTTTCTGGGGTTTTTTTTTAAATTCTTTTCGTCTGTTTCGTATGTGCTTTACCTCTTTATCTGCTGCAAATGTTGCTATCGTTGTTGTTGCTATTGTTGTTGTTGCTATTGTTGTTGTTATTGTTGTTGTTGTTTGTTAGCTCTATTGTCGCCGTCATCGTTGTCGTCTCCGTCATAGTTGTTTGCTGCTGCTGTTTTTTTTTTCTTTTGTTTATTGTTTATGTTTTCTTTTGTTTGTTGTTTGTTTTGTTTTGTTTTGCTTTGTTGGGTTTTTATTTTTTTTTCCAAAACTTTTCTGTTGTTTGTTTCTGCATTTTTGTACTTATCATTTTCGTCGTCGTCAGCGTCGTCAGCGTCATCATATGCTGTGCTGTCCTCGTCGCTGCAGCTTTTCCGTTACTTTCACACCATTGCAATCGTCAGCACCATCTCCATCATCACCAACGCCATAACCAAGACCAACAAACGCCACCACCCACACCATCAACAACAACAATGACAATACTTCCACCACCTCTATCATCATCACCATCATCATCATCATCACCATCATCATCATCACCATCATCGTCATCATCGTCGTCATCATCATCGTCATCATTATTGTTGGTATCATCGATTTCATCATCGTCATGATGATGATCATCATCATCATTATCATCATCATCATCATCATCTTCAACGTTATGGTCTCATCATCTTTATACTCATCATCATCATCGTCATTATCATTACCACCATCATTATTACCATTATCTTCGCCACCTGCAGCAGCGCCATTATCATCATCATCATCATCATCGTCATCATCGTCATCATCATCATCATCATCGTCATTACCATCAATATCATCAACATCACCACCACCACTCTCCCCTTATCACCAACAACGCCAACAAGGCAGGGCACCCCCTGGGTGGTCATTCAACTTACAGGAAATACCAGCCAAATTTCTCTGAAATCTTAACTTCGGGTTGTAAATAAGAACAACGTGCACAAGCTAATATAGAAAGACAGGATGGCCATGGCAAGAATGTCTTTCACAATACGAATACATGTTCGATCGGGGCTCAGTTTGGGGCTAAAGGACAAAAGCGCGACGTCCAAAACTATCATCATCATCATCGTCACCATTATCTTCATCATTATCATCAACATCATCACCGTCACCACCACCACCACCACCACCACCATCATTATCATTATCATCATCATCATCGTTATAGTTATAGTTATCTTCATCTTGGTCATCATCAGCAGCAGCAGTGTCACCTCTACCTCCATCACCACCTCCACCACCACAACCACCACCTTCATCATCATCACAACCACCACCACCACCACCACAACCACCATCATCACCATCATAATCGTCTTCATCATCATCATCATCAGCAGCAGCAGCAGCAGCAGCCGCAGCATCATCATCATCATCAGCAGCATCACAATCGCTTACTAACTATTCTAAGCCAAAGGCACCCCCCACCCCAACCCTACCACCCACCTTGCACTGCCATCTTTACCTGTTTTCACTTCCTTCATTTTGGCTTTACTGCTTCTTCTACGACAGCGTACAGACGCAGCGGTCGTAGTAGTAGTAGTAGTAGTAGTAGTAGTAGTAGTAGTAGTAGTAGTAGTAGTAGTAGTGGTGGTGGTGGTGGTGGTGGTGGTGGTAGCGGCAGCAGCAGCAATCTTCATGACATTCGCTGTAGCAGCAGCAGCAATTGTAGCAGTAGGAGCGCCATCAGCAGCAGTAGCAGGAGTGGGGGGGGGAGGAGATGAGTGGAAGCAACAGTAATAGTTGTAGTGAACGCAACAGCTGCAAGTAGTAGTAGTAGTAGTAGTAGTAGTAGTAGTAGTAGTAGTAGTAATAATAGCAGCAGCAGCACCACTACCACCACCAGCAGCAAGTGTGACATGAGCAGTAGTAATATTAGTAACAACAGCAGCAGCTGCACCACCATCAGCAGCGGCAGCAGCAACAATAGCAACGCTAGCAGCGTCATCGCTTCCATCAGCACCATCACCATCAGCACCATCACCATCGGCAGTGTTATGGTCATCTTTATGAACATCAACACCATCGTCATCACCACCACTGTCTTCACAGCAGCAACAGCAGCAACAGCAGCAACAGCAGCAACAGCAGCAATAGCAGCAGCTCCCTCGGCATATTCATCACCATCATCATCCTCAGCAGCAGAAGCAGCAGCAGTGGCAGCAGCAGCAGCAGCGGCGGCAGTAGCAACAGCTGCAGCATCACCATCCCCGCCATCAACGCCGCCATTATAAGATTTACAAACACAACCCACCACCGCCACCACCACCATCACTATCAGCATCATTATCATCATCTTTATCACCATTATCATTAGCATCATCATCATCATCATCATCATCATCATCATCATCATCATCCTCATCATCGTCGTCGTCGTCGTAGTCGTAGTCGACGTCATCATCATCATTATTATATCTATCACCACCGACTCTATTTTCGTGAATATGAAGATGATGATGATGATGATGATTGCCACCACCACCATTATCATCATCACCACCATCGTCATCACCATCATCAACACCAGCCGCTGTACCGCAACAACAACAACAACAACAGCCAGTATCAATCTCGTTATGCCAATTGTATTTTTGTTGTCAAGAAATGACTGTGTGTCCTGCCAATCAGCAGAGATCGAACACAATAAAGAAGAAACTGGTCGTTTGCCTCGCAATAACACAACTGACCCTTCCTCTCAAATACGATTGATTAACGTAAGTACACGCTTCAAAGAAAGAGATGTTCGATAGATCAATAGTTTTGGCGATAATGGAATCATCGATTCGATCACTTGACGTCACAACATTCAAATATGAGTAAATAGACAAAAACAAAACAAGGAGAGTGAAAAAAAAAAGAGGAAAAAAAAAGAATAAAGGAGAAATTTTGCAATTTAAGAGGGGGGGAGATTGAGAGAGAGAGAGAGGAGGGGAGATGCACAGACAGGGAGATGTGTCTTTGTGCTTGAGCCGGTCTCGTGTCTCAGCTCACACTCGTACCCACACTCACTCACAGTTGTTTGCACTCAGTATCAACAACACTCAGTGGTTGCGCGTTTCAAATGAACAGATGTGTATGTGTATATAGATAAATAAATAGATAGATAGATAGATAGATAGATAGATAGATAGATAGATAGATAGATAGATATGTATATATGTATGTATATAAATATAAATATATATCATATGTATGTTTGTATGCGTGTATGTATGTATACGTGTTTGTGTGTAGATATTCAAATATATACACATGTATACAATAATCTATAT
>NC_068995.1:12884445-12885245 GCF_001194135.2 Octopus bimaculoides
TATATATATATATATATATATATATATAAAGATATATGTAATATATATATATATATATGTAATGTGATATATAAATATGTGTAATATATAACATATAACTTGATGATAGATAGATAGATAGATAGATAGATAGATAGATAGATAGATAGATAGATAGATAGATAGATAAATAGATAGATAGATAGATAGCCAAAGAAAGAGACAGATAGATATATATGTGTGTTAGATGTAATCACTTAGGTGAACACTTCACTTAGTGTGCACTCAGCTAACAGAGGGAAGAGAAAGAAGAGACAAAGAGACGAGAGTGAGGGAGATGAGGAAGGAGAGATTGAAAAGAAGAAAGAGAGAAAGTGACTTGGAGACTCGCAGACTCGAACAAATAGAAGCTAACTGACGCAGAGACAGGGAGAGTCATGGAGACTACAGAAAGCCGGAGAGCTAGACAGACAAAGTGAGATAGTGCTGATGAGTGGGAGACACAGTGTGAAACTGAAGGAAAAGAAGAGACGCAAAAAAGAGAGGGTGGGGGTGAGAGAGAGGGGCTTCGAGTGAGAGAAAAAAGGGGAGGGAGTTAGAGGGAGACAGAGGTGGACAGAACGAGACAGCTGGGAGACAAGGGGAGAGAATTTAGAAACGTCTTCCGCGTAGTTTCGTAGTCTCAAGTTAAGTTCATGTTACTTCTGAGTAAGCAGATATACACATATGCATGTATACATAGATATACACGCACACACGTATATGTGAGTATGAGCGTGTGCGAGTGTGCATATATGCTTATATATATATATATATATATA
>NC_068995.1:12887576-12894980 GCF_001194135.2 Octopus bimaculoides
TATATATATATATATATATATATATATATATATATATATCCTATAGGGGTCATTGTAATAAGTACCTGTTGAGTACAAGAGTCGATGTAATCGACTATCCTCCTCCCAATATTTCAGGCCTTGTGCCTATAGTGGAAAGGATTATTATTGTTATTATCATTATTATTATTATTATTATTATTATTATTATTATTATTATTATTATTATTATTATTATCATCATCATCATCATCATCATCATCATCATTCCTTCGTAACACAGTGTGGCTAAAAGTGCACCTAGTCTTTAGTCATCTGTCAAGTCACAGCAAGGAACTCATACAGTTAATACTTTAATTAAGATGTGCGCTGTACCCAATAAGGCTGCTTTTTGCAAGACATCAATCTTGCATGGGATTTCCAGTTGCCTTAAGAAGTCTTGATGTTTCAATGGGATTGAGCCCAACGCCCCGATCACCACTGGTATCACTTTTACATTACCCTCTCGCATTATTATTATTATTATTATTATTATTATTATTATTCATTAGTTTTATTTTTATAACGTGCTTTCACTTCACTACCGAGCGCAGCTCTGTGTGCCTTGGGTATGTGCTGTGGTTTGCTGTGATGCTTTTATGGTTACTGTATTGAAAGTGTTTTACTTAGGATGTGTGCAGTGCCCAGTAGTGCAATTTTCTGTATGTTATATATATTTGTAAGTCCTGGTGTTTTTGTTATGTATTTGTCTGAATATTTTTTTATTATACCTAAGGCACCTACTATGATAGGTTATTATATAATAATAATAATAATAATTATTATTATTATTATTATTGTTATTATTATTATTATTATTATTATTATTATTATTATTATTATTATTATTATTATTATTATTATCATTATCATTATCATTATTATTATTATTATTATTATTATTATTATTATTATTATTATTATTATTATTATTATTAAGAGCGAGACTTGGCGCCTAGCACCTATAATGTCGTCGAGCCTGACAGCAGCTCCAATATTCTTAATATGTTTTTCAAAGCTCTTGGAAACTGCTCCTAATGCACCAATTACCACTGGTATCCCCATTACTTTTCCCATACCCCATAAGTTTCCTATTTCATCCCGAGATATTATTATTATTATTATTATTATTATTATTATTATTATTATTATTGAATTCAGTTTTCAAAAGTTATTTTCACTCCGAGTCAAGTAAACGGAGGAGATCGTCAAAGTAAAATTGACCAAGCCAGTTTATCTTGTTAAATAGTATCTCATTATTGCATTTATAATCAAAATGCCACTTGATGGTACCTCCCACGCTCTCTTCCTATCTCCATTTCTCCCTATCTTTCGCTTCTACACTCTCTTTCTCTCTTTCTCACTCACCTTCCTCTCGGCTTCTCTCTCTCTCTCTCTCTCTCTCTCTCTCTCTCTCTCTCTCTCTCTCTCTCGCTCAAACGAGTGGCGCTTGTTACTTAATTATTAAGGCATTCCATGTATAAAGATTATGGTCTGATCTGCTGCCTCACGTATGATCGATTTTAAGTGCTAATCATTGACTATTGTCTAAATTGAAATATTTCATTAATTTTACAAGAAATATCATCATTAACTAAGTGTTAATGAACGAGTTAAATAAGTGCTACTAGATAAATCAAAGTCAGTCCTTTTCTGAGCATGACGTTATTTGGAAGAGAGTAATAAGCGGAAATACTTGGAAGTTAGTAATGGTGTGTGTTGGCAAGAATTAGTCAACTAAGGTGGGGTAAAAATCGATATGAGAGGTCAATAAGTTCGTTTGCCTTGTGGTATACTGAGTCTGCAGTTTCACTACACATCTTTCGTGTGTGAAAAATGGAGAAAAAAAATACTGATGTTGCTTGGGATAGGTGTTTTGGTATCAGGATTCTATAGAAAAATGGAATACATAACGCCAATTCTCTGTATTCTTTTAACGAAGGTGTTATCAGCTATGTCTTAAGTATAACTGTCGGTTGTTATTTTTCTTAGAAAGAATACGAAATTCAAAGAACTAGAATAACACACTTATCCGAATAAGATGGCCGATGCAGGCAGTTCTCGTGTCTCGCTGTTATGGCATGTTACAGTGGAAAAAAGTAGATTTGTGGAAGCGCTTCTGTTATTAGAGAAATAGACCAGTGATTCTCAGGAAGGGTTTCACATGCCCCTTGGGAGTCCATATAAGATGTTAAAATTCGTGTCCAATAAACTAGTTATAGTTCTACAAGTCACAAAATATTTTAACAAGGTTTTATACAAATCTTGATAATATTTGATTATGAAAATATAATGAGATTTCTTATTAAACATCGAATTACTATGAAGATCTTGTAGAGGAAAATTGGTATCTAAGGGGTTTCCATGCGTAAAAGAAAAAGTGGTTGAGAAATACTGAAATAGACGAACATTTTAAGAAATAAGTAAAAAGGCCAGAATTTTTTTTTTTACTATTAAGTAAATCAAAAAATATCGTTAGTTGCTGGAGAACTCCACTCAAGAAGAAGAAGAAGAAGAAGAAGAAGAAGAAGAAGAAGAAGAAGAAGAAGAAGAAGAAGAAGAAGAAGAAGAAGAAGAAGAAGAAGAAGAAGAAGAAGAAGAAGAAGAGCAATAACAACAACAACAACAAGACAACCAAATACGGTTTCAGCTTCCTTACAGACATTATGCATGGGTTTGAGAATGTTGGGTGTTTCAAAGATGCATTTAAAATATGTGAAGCATTCTGACATTTTACAAAATACCGGTCATTATTTTTGGGAAATTTGAACACATATTCGTATGTCTGTAACAGTGAATAGATGATATTACAAAACAGAACTTAGTCGTCTGTCATGTATTTTTTTATATTAAATTAATAAAGTTAAAATGAAAAGCTGCGCAATATTATTAACGCTAATAAATAAAGTGCATAGACGCAGGAGTAACTGTGAACTTGACAAGATTGCTTCACAACCACATGGTCTTGAGTTCGCTATTATAGTGCGGCACCTTGAGCAAATGTCTTCTATTATAGCACCAAGAGAAACCAAAACTGTATGAGTCGATTTGGTAGAATGAAACTGAAAGAAACCCGTCGTAAGTATATACGCACACACACACACATATATCCCTGCACATTTTTTCTCTCTCCGTTTGTTTTCGTTCTCTATTTGTTTTTCTTTCAATCCTTTCTGTCGAAGAGCGTTGGCTCGAAACGTCAGAGATTTTTCCATTCTTCCCGAGCGTCAAAATAATACACCTGCTTGTTGTTCGATCACTTGTCAATATCCTTGCATACCTCACATCTATTTTCATTCCTCCACTTCACTCTCTATTTCGTATCTTATCTAAATTAACTATTGCTTAATCATTTTCTCACACCGTCTCTGATGTAGGGATATAATAAATATCTTGGAAACAACTGTAAGACCTTCTATTTATAAATGTTCTAAAATCTTCACAGACTTGTTTTTTTATATATACACATATATATGTATGTACATATGTATATATACATATATATTTATATATACACACACACATATGTATGTCATGTATGTGTGTGAGTCTTTGTTTTTGTTGACCGGTAATGCTGTACTCTCATCTCCGTATCTTAGCGGTTCGTCAAAAGTACTCGATAAAATAAGTATCGGACTTTAAAAGTAGGTGCTGACATCAATTTGTCCTTTCAAGGTGGTGCATCAGCATGACCGCAGCCCAATGATTGAAACAAGTGAAAAATAATGATAAAAAATAAATGATAAAAACAATAATGAATAGAATATGGGTAATTTGAGAACTTTAAAAAGCGTTTGCTAGATGTTACTAAGGCGTTTGAAAACTCGTTAAGCTTATTTTAAAGTTTAAAGTATTTCATTTTATACAGTAGCTCATGTTTAATACCGAAGTTAACTCAACAATATCAAAATATGATTTAGTTTTAGGCAAAAATAACACAAAATAAAAATAATTTCTTGGAAAGAATTAGCAAATGATAGTTAAGTAAAATGGATTTAACAAAGAATATATACGTTGCGAGTTCAAATTCCGTTGCAACCAACTTTGCCTTTAATTTTTGAGAGGGGCGATAAAATAAGTTCCAGTTAATTACTGGGGTCGATATTATCAACATGTCCATCCTTTCAAAATCTCTGTCCTTGCGCCAAAATAATCTATTTTTAGTTGAATAAAAAAAAGGGCGGTGATTTAACAGAATCGTTAACATACTGGTTCAAAATGCTTGGCGGCATTTCGTCCGTCTTTAAGTTCTGAATTCAAATTCCGCCGAGGTATACTTTGCCGTTAATCCTTTCGGGAGCGATAAAGTAAGTACCAGACAGGTATTAGGGTTGATGTAATCGACATGCCCCTCCCTTCAAAATCTCTGTCCTTGTGCCTAAATTAGAGATAATTTATTATTAGATGAATGAATAAGATCAACTTAAGGATCCGGTTATAGAAAATTAGTTATGGTGATTAATAAAGGGATGATATAGGAACGAGTGTATGGGAATTGCCAGTACAGTTGAGGATTGTTTAACAGGGGTTATTAATTAAAGAATATTTTGAAGTTATATAACAGAAAATTATATAGGGATATATAAAAATATGGGATGACTCATATAATACACAAGCTGACTGCAATATACAACAGAAAAAATAGTTAGGTTACAGAGAAGATAATATGAGGAGAACAAGAAATACGTAAAGATTCCAACGGAGAATAGGAGGAGCTTCGTGAGAGGTGAAACAGTGCAGATCAAAATGATAGCAATAAGAGTTTTAAAGGAAGGAGTAAATAAATAAATAGAGAAATAAATAAGTAAATAGATAAATGAATAAATTAAATAAATAAATGGTAGATAATGTGAGAAAGGTGAAGACAAAAAATATACAGATTAAATGTCAACAAAGATAGCGAATAAAGATAAACAGTCGAGGAGAGGAGGAGAAGGAGGAGGGGAACATGAGGAGGAGGAGGCGACGAAGAAGAAGAAGAAGAAGAAGAAGAAGAAGAAGAAGAAGAAGTGAATGAAAACTAAATAGGGATACGAAATCATGAAGAGGGAATACAATAATATAAGTTGTCTCTACGGTGTGTTTTATGCAAAGTTATATATATATGTATGTATATATATATATATATATTTATATATATATATATATATATTTATGTATGTATGTATAAAATCATACAAATCATACAAAAATATATTATACAAATAATAGGTAATAATGAGATGGTATGTAATGATACAAAAACTTACAAAAATTTCTTTAGAAATTAAACATCTAACAAAAAGAAAATTAAATTAAAAAATTAAATTAACATTGACTGGGAAGAGGCTGGGATTAAATAGCTGGAAAGCAAATAAATCACAAATAGAAATCTAGATACGGGGAAAAAAAAATAATGTTGAGATAAATAAATGATGAACAGGAATGATAAGAATACAGATACAAATAGAGATGTACAACATACATATAAATACACACGCACACACGCACACATACACACACACACACACACAAATATATATATATATATATATATATATATATATATACACACACACATATATACATGAGGGGTTGTATAACTGTACACGCAACACGAATCACGCAAGCACACATACACACACACACACACACACACACACACAAATATATTTTATTGTTTTCTTCATTTTACTTGTTTCAGTCATTAGAGTGCGGCCATGCTGTGGTGCCGCCTTCAAGGGTTTAGTCGAAAAAAATCGACCCTGGTATTTATATTCTCAGCCTGGTACTTATTCGATCGAGCTCTTTGGCTCGCCGAACTGCTAGCATACAGAAGACAAATGAATAAAGTAATAAGGGGACAAACAGAAGTACAAAGACAAGTACAGCACACACGGATAGTATTTTACTGAAAAATATAATCCTGCTTCAGAAAATTAGTTCTAAGTGTTCCATTATAAAATTTTATATCTGTAAATGCTCATCAGAGTCGAAACGAATTTTTTCGACTTAATAATTGATAACACTAACAAAATGGCTTCAATATTTATTAAAGGTATCGTAACATCTTATTGTGGATTTTCTAGGGATTTTATTTAGAATTACATTGAGGAAATTTACTTCTTTTAAATGGCATTTGGTAGTCATAGAATAACCTAAGATTTTGAAAAAGTTAGAAAGGTTTGTAGCTTAACGTCAACCTAAAGTTTACTGCCAGAAAGAAAGTCGTGAAATTAGTTTATTCGTTTATCATATTCCCATTCAAATACACTGACATTGTTTCCATTAATTTCGAAAACAACGAACAACTTAAAAATATAATTTTGTCATTATTACGCTGGTGTTTCGAATATAAATTGACACGAAATTTAGATAGAAAGTTTTAATTTAAAGCCCTTTAAGACATAGAGCTTGCATTATAGAACATAGAGTGGTTTTGGGCGTGTTGGTACCAAAACAGGATGGTAAATGTATAAAGCATCGAGATCACCAATTTGAGAATCATTCCTAGTAACCAAATGTTCAATATAGCGCTTATTACCTGCTAATGTAATATATATTTTTTCTCTTAATTCATTTAGTTATATTTATTTTTGCAAATGTCAATATCCCCCATTCTCCCACACATTCACACATAATGCCGGTTTCAAATTTTGTTACAAGGCCAGCAATTTAGGGACTAATTTGTATGTAGGTAGGTATGTATGTAGGTAATTTGCATCGACACCAGTACATGGCTAGTACTTATGTTCTTATTTTATCGACCCCGAAAGGATAAAAGGTAAAGTCGACCTCGGCTGAATTCGAACGTAAAGACGGACGGAAATGCTGCCAAGCATTTAACCAGGGGTGCTAACGATTCTGCTAGCTCGTCACTTCTTGGCATTCGCACGTAATATTAATTTCAGATGTTAGCGCAAGGCCAGCAAGTTCGAGGAAAGGGGATAAGTCGATAACATCGACCCCAGTAATCACCTGGTATATATTTTATGGATTCCGAAAGGATAAAAAGCAACGCTGACATTGGCGGAATTTGAACGCAGAACGTAAAGACGAACGAAATGCCCCTAAGCATTTTGCCAGGCGTGCTAACGATTCTGCCAGCTCGCCACTTTTTGGCATTCGCACATAATATTAGTAACAACTACAACTCCTTATTTGGTATTATCCTCTATTCGTTCTCTGACCACTACAATCAATTCTGTCTAACCTTTTCCAACTTTCCGTCTCCTCCCGGTCCAATTATCCTCTGTTTCTTTCTTCGGATGTATTTAAATGTCCATTCTTCATTTTCCAAGACATTTTGTTTAGCCATACTCTCTCGAGTATGGCTAAACAAAATGCCAAGCTTTTTATGATATATTCATATATATATATATATATATATATATATATATATATATA
>NC_068995.1:12895489-12896732 GCF_001194135.2 Octopus bimaculoides
TACATACAGGGTGCGTACGTTATTTGAGGACATACAATTTTTAAGTCATTGCTGCATTTTTTCCTAAATCTGTATAATCTTTGTTTCAGAAAATAATAATGGCAGACTCTCAGCTTACTCAAGAAATGAAGAAGTATGCTTTTATTGTGATTATAAAGGCTGGGCATAGAGATTTAGAAATATCTCGATTTTTATAAATTGTCAGATCTTTCGTCTACAAAGTTGTAAGGAGCTAGAGACTGAAGATGGAAATGTATCACCAGTATCAAAGCATAAAAAGCATTCTAAACGCTCTGAAATCATCAGAACACCCGAATTTATCCCAATCGATCATTGATTACAATCCCAGATTACAATCCCAGAGAGTCCATGAGGTCAATTGCAAAATACCTCCATGTGTCAGAAAGAACAGTCAGAAATGTTGTCCACGAAGACATCAGATATAAGTGTTATAAAGCAAAAGGAAATCACTACATCAGATATAAAAGGCTCTTAAACAAACTGAAAAATCCAGCAGAAGAAGATTTGATTTGGGTTTTTTCAAACGGCAAAAACTTCGACCAAGATCAAAAACTTAACAGAAGAAATGACTAATGGTTATGTGCAGACCCTTCTGAAGTTCCATACAAAATTTCCTGCAACTGTCATAGTTTTAGGGTTTGTCAGCAATGAAGGCCATGTGATGTCCCCTTACTTCTTTTCATAAGGTCTTAGAGTTAACTCTGCCGCTTTCATTGAGGCCCTGGAAATAATTGTTAAGCCCTGGATAGACAGCGTATGCAATGGAAGGCCATATGTGTTTCAGTAAGGCTCTACACTATCACACGTAGCTCTAGTAACACAGCAATGGATGGCTGAAAATGTTCATGATCACATAACCCCTAACCTTTGACCACCTAATTCCCCAGATTTCAACCCATTAGACTATTACATGTGGAGCATTTTTAAGAGAGAGGTCAATGAACACGCCCATAGCACCAAAGATTCTTTGAAAGCTGCCATATTCAGAGTAATGACCAAAGCGAGCCAGGACCACTTGATTCAAGCAAGTAGATGATTTAGATGTCGTATAGAAGCAGTTGTTGAAGCTGAAGGTGTCTTTATTGAATAACATTATAGAAAAGAAGGTTTATTTTTATCTTCATAGCATTTTTTGATAAATAAAATTATTATCTGTTATTATATATCTGTTTTTTTTTAATAAATATAAATCTGTCCTCAAATATCTTACGCACCCTGTATA
>NC_068995.1:12898937-12899290 GCF_001194135.2 Octopus bimaculoides
AAACTAGTCGTAGTTAATCATATACGCGTTTCTGGTTTAGAAGTGCAAATACTTCATTACCTCATCAATATGATATTCCAGTTGCAAATTCGACGATGTTAGCAGTTGTGCATGCATGATCGAGCGACATCATCCATCGGCACAGCTTGAAAACATATCCGAATCCGCATAGGCCAGCCAGCTCATCATCCCTCCACAAGAATTACCATGTGCGTCACAAGCAATACTTTTTTTAGTTACAAGTAATGCTATCTGTTGGAGTTTCGGCACTTTAGCTGCTATTTCTGAACTTCGGTATGTGGTGAAGCAACTGTTGCTGACCCCATATATATATATATATATATATATATATA
>NC_068995.1:12902015-12903522 GCF_001194135.2 Octopus bimaculoides
TTTTTTTTTTTTTTTTTTTTTTTTTTTTTTTTGCGGGCTTCTTTTTTTTCTATTTTGTCGTTTTCTAAGACGAGTCATCATAATGGTTTGAGAAATATTTGGTTGCTTGTTTGGAAACGAAGCCCCCCCCCCTTTTTTTTCCTTCGTTTGGTGGAGATTTGTACTGAGGTTTCCTGAAGGCATATTACTCATCTAGTAATAGCATTATAACACCTGCATAGTAAACTGAACGCTTAAGGTTCGATCCACAGGCTCGCAGTTACAGATATACACTGTTTTTTATTAGCAGGATGCTATATTGTGCACTTTGGCTTACAGTGCTTGTCGGTGTTGTTGTTGCTGTTGTTGTTGTTGTTGTTGTTGTTAAGCCTCATTTCAGCCTTGATCGTGCTGACCTATTATAAGAAACCTTTTCAATCAAAACCGTACCACCTTTTCTCTATGTGCTGGGAATGCAAGATGGCACTACCCAATATCATCATTTTTGACGGTAGGATATAATCCGAGGGAAGTTTGGCAGTTATTTCTGGCAAGTTGACTTGAGCAACCACGTAGGAGCTACCCCCTTGCTGCAGCCGCTGCAGCCGCCGCGGTCGTCGTCACCATCGTTGTCATCATCGTCGTCGTCGTCGTCGAGTCGATGCCGCTGTCGCTTTTCTTCTCTATCCCAGATAATCCCCCTGACCGAATAGGTCTATAACTGAAGACCTTCCAGGCGCAACCATCCTGTATTTTTCTCACGTGCAGGTAATCTTAGACCATATTATCCAATCTATCTTTTTATTTTTTAGGAAGGTATCTTAGTCTATTTTATTTTAGGGAAAACAAGTCCTACGTCATTAAATGTAACATTCCACATCTGAATGACATGGTTTTAGTGACACCATGGCAAAGGTTTCACTACTAATTTTACAGAAATTTAATTCCTGTCTGACAGAGATTTGGGTATTTTTTTTTAACAGATCGAGCCAACAGATAAAGGCTTCCATATTGATTCATGTGTATGCTTGGCGGTTTTAACGTCATTGGGTATCAGTATCGGTTCTTCTGAGCGCCGATTCGTCGTCGCTGCACCTCGTTTGACTCGTTTCTAAACAGCAGATTTTTAAACTGAACTGATGAATTGAGACCAGAATTCATTGGTTATTCCAAACAAGATGAGGACAAATATCCGTCAAATGTTTTTGTTTTGTTTTATTTCTTGCCTTTAACCTTCCAACGCGGAGTATAGGCCACTTATAATTGAATTCTATGTCGCATAATTTTTCGCTTCTGTACTTATACTCTGCCATGAATGTCCCCTTTTCTCTAGTTCCTTTTGTGTTGATCTACGCCACGAGTTCTTAGGCCTACCTTTCTATCTATATCCATCCAGATTCCAATGTAAAGCACTTTTCGTGACATTTGGTGTGTCTTTTCTAATTGTGCTACCAATCCACTTCCACTTTTTCTTAAATATTTGCTCCCTAATCGAAACTCCGTCAAATGTATACATAAATATATATAT
>NC_068995.1:12904668-12908873 GCF_001194135.2 Octopus bimaculoides
ATATATATACATACGTGTGTGTGTGTGTGTGCCTGTGTGTGTGTGCCTGTGCTTGTGTGTATGTATGCATGCATGTAAATAAATGTATATGTGTGTGTGTGTGTGTGTGTATTATATACCGTAACTTCATTTTAAAGTGCTTTAAGGTGGAGAGAATATTTGGTGTCAAAAAACCTAAATTAAGTCACACGGTGAGCAAGAAAAAAAAACATACAAACAAAAACATACAAATTATTATGTTAACTGAGTTATTTATTTTTAACTGTTCTCAGCTGGGATTCCTGAATTACATGAGAATTATCGAGGACTATTAGAGTGTTATATGTTTCCTCCTTGAAAGAATATCTATTCTGCTCAAAGAATGGAGACCCTCTCAATGTGACTGATTCCACTATCCTAAAGTTCAAATTGAAATACTGCATTTACCCTAAATTACTTCCAAATGTTTTCCCATCTCCTTCTTTTCTTCCTTTCTTCATTTCTTTCTTCCTTTCTATATTTATTTATTTATTTATGTCTTTACTTCTATTTCTCGTTCATACGTTTATGTGGTTGCTTTTATCGTTTTGTCTTTCTTCTTTTACTCCCATATTGGGTGTGGTGTCTTCTCTTCAACATTTGAAATGAGTTTTAGAATTTAAAAAGGAAAAAAAATCATCTCTTTATGAACAATTCACTATTCTGACACATAATGTCTATTATGGAGACATTGATATATATACATATATATACATATATGTATGCACAGGCATACGTATATAGAGGGAAGTGGGTCGAATCGAAGCAACACCCTAATTGAGATAATAGTTCTTTTATTTTATTTTTAACAATGCCACAGTGATGATGCCAAGAATAATGGTGACCATTATATAAAATGCTCTCAGTCTTTCTGCTTGTTTCCCTTTAATCTCTCTTTTCTCTCTCTCTCTCTCTCTCCCTCTATCCTTTTCTCTCTTTCTCCTCCACCCTCTGTGTATGTGTGTGTGTGTGTCTGCGTGTGTGTGTGTATGTGTGTGAGTGTGTGGCAGTGCGCATGAGAAAGGTAAGTGACAGACAGACAGATATAGACACAAAGAATGAAACAAAATAAAGACAGAAAAGACATTCGCTGTTATTATTGTCTTGCTTTGTTTCCTTATTTTTTTGTTTTTGTGTTTTTGTTTTTTTCTTTTTTTCGCTTTTATCTAATCTAATCTCTATTGACCAACACAACAACTTCATAGTCTTCTGAATGGGAACCAAATTGTCTTACCGCGAAGATTTGTAACAGCTCCCTCCTCTGATGTGATTGTTGTTCTTTTAATTGTTGTTTTTGCTGCTTTTGCTATTGTTGTTGCAGCTGTTGTTGTTGTTGTTGTAAATGTTGTTGTTGTTATTTTACTAGGCATGGCGCCTTCAAGTTTCCTTGTTATTACTGGTGATGCTTTTTTTGGTTTGGAAGAAAGAGGCAGTGTCTTTTGGCATTCGCAGCAGAACCTCCAAACATGGTGAAGATCAGAAGCAGCGTTGTTTAAGATCGGCACACAAGAGCCTGAAATGCTGACGAAATTCGAAACCGTGTACGTAGCGTTCACTGAGCGCGTCCTGCCGGTGGTATTAGAGCCAATGTTCTTGACAATTCACAGCAGAACGTGGATGTCTGGTGTTATTAGAGATATATCTAGAGTCCTTGAGATTCACAAACACTTTCCAGTACGGTTGAGTTTAAATATCAGCCTTGACATTAACAGCAGATCCGCCAAAAATAATGAGAGTAGAGCAAGTGACCTTGACAATCATAGAACTCCTTTCTAACATTGGTGAGATTAAAGTCAGTCTTCATCAATTTCACAGCAGAGTCCGCATATCGAACAGGATTGACATTCATAAAAAAGCCTTCCCACATTGGTGAAATTAGAGAGAGCGACCTTGACATTTATAGCAGACACAACAAGTTTGGTAAGATTATTGAGACAATGACCTTGACATTCAGAGCAAATTTTCCCTCACTAGTGAGATCAGAGCTAATGTCCATGACATTCGTAACAGACCCCTCAAGTCTAGTGAAATTAGGCAGACATTCACATACAGATAATATTGGTGCCATTGTTCTTGACATTCGTAGGAGGCCCCAAAAGTCTAGGGAAATTAGAGCCATTGATCTTTACATTTATGGCAGACACTCACATACGGATCAGATCGGAGCCAGTGTCCCCAAAAGCCTGGTGAAATTAAGGCATGTGACGATGACATTCATGGCAGCCCTTCCTACACCTGTAAGATTAAAACTAATGTTCTTTGCAGTCACAACAGACTTTAATACACTGGCGAGATTTGAGACAGCATCCATCACCTTCACACCAGCATATCTTCTAAGTCTGCTGAAGCCAATTACGTTTATGTTTAGTTTGAATACCTGTTCGGTTGAGTCGAGGAGTATATTTCAGTGGTATGGCGTTCTGGTGAATAGCGATTGGATAAAGTCGTTAATACTGTGTTGAGATGAAGGAAGAGATGGGCATATAAGATGGGAATCATGAGAAGAGCGAACGAGTATTTTGTAAGCAAGTACGGCGACGAGCTGGCAGAACCGTTAGAACACCGGGCAAAATGCTTAGCGGCATTCCGTCTGTCTACACGTTTTGAGTTCAGACTTCATCAAGATCGACTTTGTCTTTTATCCTTTCGGGTTGAAATAAGTGCCAATTGAGCATTGGGGTCAATGCAATCGACTAATACCCTCCGTCAAAATTGTGTGCCAAAATTAGTAATCGATAATTTGAAAGACGAACAAAGCTCAATAGAGTAATGATATAAAAAGCAGAGAGAAATAAAGAAACTGGTAAATGAAAGGTTGAATGAGCTCTAGGAAATCTTCTCGTTCTGGTATGGCCGTTTGGTTAAGAAGTTCGGCTTGCACGCGTATGGTTTCGGGTTCAGTTCCATTTCATAGCACCTTGGGCAAGACGTCTTCTCAGTCAGACATTGCTGTGCGGCCGGCAATGGGTTAACTCTATACCTGTTTTATTTCATTATACGCAGAGAAGCACACACACATGTATATGTATATATATATATATATATATATATATATATATATATATATATATATTACTGATGTATTCTTTCATTTTTGTTATTTCCAGCCGAGTTGTGATATGCACTTATATATAAGCCGCCATCGAGAGTTCAATGCTTCGCCCGTATGATCAAGACAGTGTCGACGGAGGTTAGGAACTAACATCCCTTCCACTAATAAACCACCATCGTACCTATTCGGACAGCTACGATGCTTGTGAGACAACCCCATTCATATATTTTACATAGACGCTAATATCATTAACGGCGATCTCTGGTCTTCGAATAAGCCTTCTCCTTTCTGGTCTTGAGAAGCATAAATACTGAAGATTAGTATTTAGGCAATGTGTTACATATGCCAGTATCCCAATAATTACTGTATAAACCTGAACTTGTAATCTGGATAGAGTAACTACAAATTTCTCAGTAGTTCAGCGTAGGTGTTCTCCTTCTTATTGATCTTCAGCTTTATGTTAACATCCTCTGGACGGCTGATTTCCACAACTGTACACAGTTTCTCTTCTCTTTTCCAAATCCTTATATCAATTATGTTGTGTTCACATTTTATTGAGGTTTTCACTGGGACATTCCACCAGTACACCTTTTTATTTTGAGCTGCTATGGCTTCCACCATACTGTGGGTTCTTCTTTCTTTGTCCTCGGGATTATCCTTTCGACGGATCTCGTTATACAGCATCCTAGCTACAACATCATGTCTCATCGGTAGATAATAACCGTGGTAACATTTTCGGACAACTGCTTACTTATGATGTGTGTGATATCTTCGGTGTTATCTACTCAAAGTATGCATCGGTTGTCACATTTTACTACTTTTCTTACATCTCTATCCTTTTGTGCATAAGATATTTGATTGGTATTTTCCTCTTCATGGATTGCAAACACATTATTTAAATTGGGAGGAATGTATGTATTTATGTATGTATATATATACGGGAGAGAGAGAGATTATAGATGATATCAATTTTAGTATCAAGCATACATCTTACATTAAATATAGGGAAAGAAGCAATTAAAAATCTTTCATAGTTTCTTTTTGGATACTACAGAGGCCGGCAGTGGGTTAACTCTATACCTGTTTTATTTCATTATACGCACAGTAACACACACACGTATATGTATATATATAT
>NC_068995.1:12908906-12911406 GCF_001194135.2 Octopus bimaculoides
ATGTATTCTTTCATTTTTGTTATTTCCAGCCGAGTAATGATATGCACTTATATACAAGCCGCCATCGAGAGTTCAATGCTTCACCCGTATGATCAACACAGTGTCGACGGAGGTTAGGAACTAACATCCCTTCCACTAATAAACCACCATCGTACCTATTCGGACAGCTACGATGCTTGTGAGACAACCCCATTCATATATTTTACATAGACGCTAATATTATTAATGGCGATCTGACAACAGCGTCTATCTAACCAATAAATGTAACAGCTTCTATTGTCACATCTCGTTTCTCTTCTACTATATAAATGTGAAACTTGTAAATAAATACGGTGCATATACAAACATACTACATATGTACATATATATAATATACACACACATATATATATATATATACATGTATATCTCTGTGTGTATAAACGTGTGTATGTATACATATATCTATACATCTATTTTTATGCACACATATATGCATATATGAACAATTATATGTATATATGGGTTTGTGCATATATATGTGCATGCGTGTCCATATATATATATATATATATATATATATATATATATATATATATAGCATCTAAGATAACATTAGTATATACATGTATATATACATAAACATAGCAATATTGTATGTACATACATACATAAACACACACGCGCACACAGACACGCATATATATAGAGAGAGAGAGATAGAGAGAGAGAGAGATGTGTGTGTGAGAGAGAGAGAGATGTGTGTGTGAGAGAGAGAGACAAAGTGTGTATCCGTGTGTGTGTGTCTGTGTGTCTGTGTGTCTGTGTCTGTGTGTCTGTGTGTCTGTGTCTGTGTGTCTGAGTGTTTGAGATGCATTTGTTTCAGCAGTTGATTTGATTTGAGGTCGTGTGTTAGTAAAAGAGAAAAATAATAATAATAATAATAATAATAATAACTGCATAGAACAAGAACTACAAATCTAATCCAAGTCCTCCAACACCAGCGCCTATTAGAACCGAACAATAAATGAGTTTAGGAGATACGGTGAAGTAGAGTGTCAATGGTCAAGTTGAAATAATAATAATAATAATAATAATAATAATAATAATGATAATAATAGTTTCAAATTTTGCCACAAGGGCAGTAATTTTGAGGGAGGGGATAAGTCGCTGATATCCACCCCAGTATTTGACTGGTATTTAATTTATCGACCCAGTACTTGACTGGTATTTAATTTATCGACCCCGAAAGGATTAAATAATGATGATGATGATCTTTTTTGTTGTAAGAACAAGGCCTGAAATTTTGGGGGAGGCGATAATTCGATTAGATCGACCCAAGTACGCAACTGGTACTTAATTTATCGATCCCGAAAGGATGAAATGTAAAGTCGACCTCGGTTGAATTTGAACTTACAACGTAAAAGACACGGACGAAAAGCCGCTAAACACTTTTCCTGGCGTACTAACATTTCTGCCAGCTCGCCGCCTTAATAATAATAATAATAATAATAATAATAATAATAATAATAATAATAATAATAATAATAATAATAATCTTTTCTACTATAGGCACAAGGGGCCTGACATTTTGTGTGGGGGTGGCAGTTGATTAGATCGACCCCGAAAGGATGAAAGGCAAAGTCGACCTCGGCGGAATTTGAACTCAGAACGTGAAGATAAGGGTACACCAGGCACGTGCATCACAACTATATGTGCGCAACATGGTGATCTTATATCAAAATAAACAGCACATGACCTTGCGGCCCAGCTGGAATTTTCTTCAAGTCGAGTATCCCACACCGCTCAAAAGGTCCCAGAATAAGGTTTGTTTAAGGATGATGAACGAAACACTCATTTTTCCACAGGTGAATTATCTAAACCCCAAAGAATTCTTCTCAACATATAGTTATGATGTTCCCCCACTACTTCATAGATGCACAGAGGGACATACTCAACTGGTTAAGGTCAAACAACTGACAAGCAAATCCGTGGTGTTGAGCAGAATATTTACTGTAGCCCAGCTTTTATACCAAGACAAAACAATGTACATGATAACACTTCCAATCAGTTAAGATCAGAAGCCATGAGAGCTACCGCCTGGCACTGCAACATCATCATCATCATCATCATCATTATTATTATTATTATTATTATTATTATTATTATTATTATTATTATTATTATTATTATTATTATCATCATTACGATTGGTATGGTAACCAGTTGGACAAAGCTGTGAATAATTATTGTATTTCAATAGATTTATGCATGTTTTACATTGCATCACCAGGGTGTTCCGCTTTGTTTCCCAGATGTGTGCATCATCCTTATTATTATTATTATTATTATTATTATTATTATTATTATTATTATTATTATTATTATTATTATCATCATCATCATTATTGTTATTATTATTATTATTATTATTATTATTATTATTATTATTATTATTATTATTATTATTATTTTAGAGATATTATAAAGTTGTTATTGTTTACATAGAATGTACTGCGTT
>NC_068995.1:12912679-12922619 GCF_001194135.2 Octopus bimaculoides
ATATATATATATACATATATATATATATATATATTTATTTATTTATTTAAATAGATTTATATATATAGACATATATATAAACGTGTATTATGCAACTGTCTATCCTCTGTATGTGCACGTGAGTGTGTATATGTGAGCATGCGTATGTCTGTGTGTCTTTCTCTATCGTTAGTGTGAGAGCGTGCATATCACCACAAGGACCAAGATGGCGAATATAACCCGCTCGATTGTCTCTTGATGCTTCTTATCATTACATTGTCTGCAGTTGACGTTAATTTTCTCGTTTCATTGTAATATTTAAATATTTTTGTCTGCATATATGCGTTGATCTTGTGTAACTACAATCAGACCTTTTGTTTCAGACTTTAGTCCAGAGCTTTCTAGAGCTTTTGCGCCATTGTTAGCTTTTGTATTGGCTTATTTCTTTCCTACTCAGTCTTACAGGACGCTGACAATGTAGATATTCTCTTCCTTTTTTTAGTATCTTTTCATGTTTCTCTTTGATATTAGCTATTATTTTCAGCCTTTTTACTCGCATTGTTCTTACCTGAACCTTTTTTCTCCGGTGTAATTAGTGTCTTACGTATTTTTTATTGATTTCTAATATATACAGAAACGATTTATTTTTTTACCTGTTTCCTTATTAAACTAATCAATTTTCCTTGGCTTACTTCCAAATATTTTTCTACAATCCAATGTCGTTTATCTAGAATCCGCTGTAATAATTTTCTGTTTGAATTAGTCCCCCACTGTCCTATGTGTAACTAATTATATATATATATATATATATATATATATATATATATATATATATATATATATATATATATATATATATATACATATATATATATATATATATATATACATATTTACATATACACACATACACACACATATACATATTTATATATGTATACATGTGTGTGTAGGCGCTAGCTTAGTGGTTAGGGTATTCGACTGACGATCGTAAGGTCGTGAGTTCAATTCCCGAGACCCTTTGTGACCTTGAGCAAGACACTTTATTTCACGTTGCTCCAGTTCACTGAACTAGCTAAAATGAGTATGTGTCATGCTGAATCTGCCTGAGAAATACGTTAACGGTACGCGTGTCTGTGGAGTGCTCAGCCACCTGCACGTTAATTTCACGGGCTAGCTGTTCCGTTGATTGGATCAACTAGAACCCTCGTTGTCGAAAATAGTAGAAAGGTTGGATATTTTACCCTTAAAAGACAAAATAACCGTGAAAACAGCAAAAAGATTGGGTATTTCACCCTTATAAGACGGAAAGAATTCCTTCTTATAAGGTTAAAATACCCAATCTTTTGCTGTTTTCACGACTATACTGCGTTCGAAATTGAATTTCTTGTCTGTGGGAAAATTTTGGCTTTTTCTTGTGGTATGACAAGGAACCGAATTCCCCTGCCACAGACATGGCCTTCCAGCAGCAACCTTTGCTAACCAGGGTTTGACCACAGTCTCCACCAGTTTCACATGGACATCTGAATTAAACCTAAGGTTCTATTCAAAGATGATCAGTTTTGGGGAATCTGATTTACATGATACATGGAGTGTCACATAGATTGTTATAGAGAATCCATTTTTCGTCGTTTCGGCGTGAGTTCAAATTCTATCGAGGTCCACTTTACCTTTTATCATTTTGGGATCGATAAAACCAGCACCTCCGAAATGGCTGGCCTTCGGCCAAAATTTGAGACCGTTATTGTTATTGTCATTTTCATTATCATCTTCTTTCAATTCCGTTTCCATTTCTTGCCGAGTCCCTTCCTGGCGCCTAGGGAAGAGAAACATACTGTATACATTGGTAAGCCATTAAAATAAACACACCAGATTGTTCATATACAAAGTCATGTGATAGAGAAAAAAGGGAAGAACAACAGAGCGGAAAAAGAAAAAAAAAAACAAAGAAAATAAATGGTGAAAAGGGACAGAAAATTCACAGTGACAATGCTCTTCTCAGTACGTGTGACGTATCAGTTAAGACAATCTTTTGCACTTCCTGCTTGGATGGTAAGCCAGGGATCATTCTTAAATAATTTTCAGTTCTCTTTTTTAACAATTCTGAGTGCTCCTATAATCACTGGTATTGTAGCACATCTTTTCGATTTCGATTAGCAAATCTTCATATTTTCTGAGTTTATCAAATTCTTTTGTCAAGGCATTATGGTCACAGAGTATGCTCATATTAATCAATAAACAGACTTTATTGTTTTAGTCTTTCACAACAATATCTGGTTTATTTGCTTTGATAGTCCGGTCTGTACATACTGGGAAGACCAATAGAGTCGTTACATTCTATTATTATTTTTGAATGAGAGAGCAGTGCATGCCATCAAAGTGACGCTGGGTTAAAATATACGAAGCCCAGTTTACTCATCATGATACCCATCTGATAAGGGTACACCAGGCACATGCATCACAACCATATGTGCGCGAAACGGTGATCTCATATCAAGATAAACAGCACATGACCTTGTCAATCTACTTCATTTTGGTTAATATTTATAGGATTGAGGTAACTCCTCCAGAAGATATAGAAGCAAAAAACAAGACTGTCATTATTATTATTATTATTATTATTATCATTATTACTACTACTACTACTACTACTACTACTACTACTACTACTACTACTACTACTATTAAGGTGGTGAGCTGGCAGAATCGATAGCACCCCGGGTAAAATGCTATGCAGCATTTCGTTCGTCCTTACGTTCTGAGTTCAATTTCTGCCGTGGTCGACTTGGCCTTTCAACCCTCTGGGGTCGATAAAATAGGTTCCAGTTAAGTAATGAGGTCGTTGCAATGGACTAACCCCCTCCCCAAAATTGCTGGCCTTGTGCCAAAATTTGAAATTGTTATTATTATTATTATTATTATTATTATTATTATTATTATTATTATAGTTGTTGTTGTTGTTGTTGCTGTTATTATTATCAACTATTATAATTATTATTACAATTATTATTATTATTATTATTATTATTATTATTATTATTACTATTACTATTGTTATTATTATTATTATTATTATTATTATTATTGTTGTTATTATTATTATTATTATTACAATTATTACTATTATTACTACTACTGTTATTATTATTATTATTACTATTATTATTATTATTACTATTATTATTAACCTGACATCTATGCAGTCAGATTCAGTTTAATACTCCTGCCATGCCCGGTCCTTGTTCTAACACTCACAGTTGTAACGTTCTCCTTCTCCACCATTTCTCTCCATTTCTCATCAGTTTCATCTACCGTTAAGTGTTTCGAAAAGATAGCTCTGTTCCTTATCATTTGATTCAGTGTCTAAGTTTAATTTAATCATTTTGATTTTTCAAATTAAATAGCTTTTCTTCAAGGGTAACTTTACAACATTCATCTAATTCCTTAATTACGATGATATATCAATGCTGCAATCCTTAAACGCAAAAAGCAACACCAAACATATTTTTTAGTAGCTTCTTCAGCTGGCTGCTGTTGTCTTTTGTGGTGAGTAATTTCAAAATTTCCATATACTGAAGATGGTTTACAGTTTTTTTTATACGCTTTAAGCAATTTTAAGCATTCATTCAGCAAATTTCTTAATGGAGTCAAAGCTAGACAGAAGACTAGGGTGGGCGGGGGACAGTTAAGGAGTTTCAATGGAGAATGCATTTTTCCCATAAGAATAAGGTTGGGTATTTTTTATCATTTTCTCTTTATTGTTACAATGCTATTGATGTATTCAATTTGACATGCATGATTGATATAGTGCTTTGGTATTGGGTCTTCTTTGTTGTCTTCAATATCGAAGACTATGGTATGCTGTCAGAGTTTTTTTCCAGTAATCAATCCATACCATGCATGGAATTATTTTGTTTCGTTTTTTTTTTTTTATATATATATTTATTTCTCTTGGTTATTTCTCTTTCTGCTGTCTTTAATAACTGCTCGGTTTACCAGTAGCTATTCTTTACATCAATAATACATCCATTTTCTCATCCATTTCCTTCTCCCACGCCATTTCTATTCTTCTGATAAGACTTTGCTATCTTTCAGATGAGCAGACAATATAGATGTCAGGGTTTGCTATATATTTTCCTTTTTAAACAGTTTATTGTTCCATAATTTGAGGAGAGGTTCTTTGGTGTTTTTCCTCTGTTTTTTGTCTTGCTTTTATTCTTTTTTTCTTTTGCGGGTAAGAATTGATATTCTCTCACCCACCCTGCGATAGGAAATGCAGTCAAGAGTTGATTTTGGCTTGACCTGGATTTTCCCTCCAATAAATCCGTTCAATAATTTTTTATTTTTCACATTTTAATACATACTGGTTAAGTATTGTTATCTTCAGTTGAAGACTTTAAAACCAATTCAAGGAAGTTTTTAGTTGGTGGTGGCCTTCATTTTTGCTATTAAATTCCAGTTAGCAAAGCTGGATTATTTTTGTGGTACAACAGCATTTAATGCTCTTTCAAAACCACTGTGCATATCTATCGCACCGTATATTTCCGTTCCAAATATTCACCCAGTCATCAGAATCAACGTTGTTGTCGTCGTCGTCGTCGTCATTATCATCATCATCAGCAGTAGCAGCAGCATCAACATCATCATCGTTGTCGTTATTATTATTATTATTATTATTATTATTGAGTGAGAGAGCACGACATGTCATCAAAGTGACACTGGGGTAAAATATACGAAGCTCATTATACCCATCATGACTAGCGGTCTGATAAGGGTACACCAGGCACATGCATCACAACCATAGGTGCGTGACATGGTGTTCTCATATCAAGATAAACAGCGCATGACCTAGCAGGTGGGGCCCAGTTAGAATTTTCTTCAGGTCGAGTAGTCCATCCCGCTTATTATTATTATTATTATTATTATTATTATTATTATTATTATATGAAAACTCACAGCTTATTTTGCTGGGTATGATATAAAGGGTCATCTGTCCACAGCCAGCAGACTGAGGTGACACTTATTTTACTGGTCATGCTTCAAGAACCCTGCGAAGAATTCTTGGAGTTCCAAGCAATGCTGACTTTTGTAGGTGTTCTCCCTTCACACTTGCACCAATCTTTTTCAGCCATGTTGGTAGTTGAGTGCTGATACTTCCAAGTGCACCAATTACTATTGGTATCACGTCTACTCTCCTCATTGACCACAACCTTCATATTTCCCACTTCAAATTGTCATAGTTGTTGATTTTTTTCTTCTTTCACATTGATCGTGTTGTCACCGGGGCATGCTAGGTCGATTATCATACATGTTCTTTCTATTATTATTATTATTATTATTATTATTATTATTAGAACTGTGAGCTATCAGAATCATTAGCACGCCGGGCAAAATGCTTAAGTGGTATTTCGTCTGACGCTAGGTTCTGGATTCAAATTCCTCCGAGGTCGAATTTGCCTATCATCCTTTCGGAATTGATTAAATAAGTACCAGTTATGCACTGGGGTCGATGTAATCGACTTAATCCTTCCCCCAAAATTTGAGGCCTTGTGCTTCCGGTAGAAAAGATTATTATTATTATTGTTGTTGCTGTTGTTGTTGTTATTATTATTATTATTATTATTATTATTATTATTATTATTATTATCATTATTATTATTATTATCATTATTATTATTATTATTATTATTACTATTGTTATTAAAGCGGCGAGCTGGCAGAATTATTAGCACGCTTGACGAAATGCTTAGCAGTATTTCGCCCATCGCTACGTTCTATGTTCAAATTCCGCCGAGGTCGACTTTACCGTTCATCCTTTCGGGGTCGATAAATTAAGTACTAGCTGAGTACTGGGGACGATGTAATCGACTGTCCTCCCTCCCCCAAATTTCAGGCCCTTGTACCTATAATAGAAAGGATCATTACTATTGGTATTGTTGTTGCTGTTATGTTTCGGTTTTGCTTTAATTTATTCGAGTTGCACCGAAGCCTCAACCAGAGACGTTAAGGTACAACGAAGTTTTGCACCCGAAAATGTTAACAGATAAAGCTCAATGCAATTATAAATAATGATGTCTGTAGGAGACAAAAGAAACAGAGAGTAAGGTTTCATTTACATGGAGAGGAATCTTTATGTAGAATATTTCAGATGCCCATAAGCACGATCTTATCTTGGGGCTGCCAGGGGTTTGGTCTACATACGTGTTTGCGTGTTGAGGTGCGTGGTTGAGTGGTTAGGGTGTTGAACTTACGAGCGTAAGATCGTGCCTTCGATTCCTGGACCGGGTGATGCATTGTGTTCTTGAGCAAAACACTTCATTTCACATTGTGCCAGTCCACTCAGCTGTAGAAATGAGTTTAGACTGGAGATGGATGGGCTGTGTCAGGCCCTCTTTTCCTAGATACTTAGTATGGCTGCAGCGCCCCGACGACCCTTTAAGGGGTTAAGGGACTTGTCAACTTGTTTGCTCCTCTTGATAACATACCATTCCAAGTGCCCTAATGTTGATGTTTTGAGAGGCTACATTCTTCCAGTTTCAATCTCTGCGTCCTTATACTCGCTCAGTTTTTCAAACGTTTTCAGAAATGTGTCTTTGTCGGCCATTATTATTCAAAGGCTATTAAATGTTAATTTTAATTAGCTAGAATGTTAACCTCAGTCTTAAGTGACAACAAGTTTTCTCAAATCTCAAGTTTCTTTGTTAGGATTCTTGCAGAATATAGAAAGGCACTTATCTGCAACTCGACAATACGTGTCTCAATTCCAAAATTCTTTGACTTCTTAAGCAACGGTTTAGATGTTGTGCCAAGAACACCAATTGCCGCAGAAACAATTTTCACCCTTGTGTTTTACATTCTCTTTATCTCTCTGGCTACGTCTTAACATTTCTCTATTTTCTCAATTTCTTTTGTATCCACTCAAAAATAATTTGGCATTGCAAAGTCTATGCTCACATTGATTTTGTTTTGTTTTTTCTGACCTCTCCAATCATATTTCATCTCTTTTACTTCAATACTATGGTCAGTATCCATGGAAAAATCCCATAAAACCCTGTATTTATCATCCACCATCACAACCTCTGGTTCATGTTCGTACCGCATTTCCGTCTCTTCGAATCCACAAACTTGGCTAACATCCCAATGCGCTCTTTATCCACATAGTCATGCCTACGCTTATGCATTTTTGCATTATTTTACTGAATTCACTTAGGGAAAAATAATTTTTGAGGACACAAAATAGATTTATATAATATATAAAAACATAAAAATACAACAATTAAATAAATAGAAAGAGTTATAAACTCAGTCAGTTACAATTTTACTAGTAAACGGCCAAAACAACGGTGTAAATGCAAAGTTAAATAACAACCAAAGATCGCCAACAACAGAAGCAACTCGTCGTTTGTTAATGTTGCAAATCATAAAGGAAAACTAAACGCCAGTCAAGTCCAAGCAAACTAAAAAAAAAACTGTAAAAGTGATTGTTTCTACTCGAATAATTTATCAATAAAAGAGTAAGAAAGAAACATATTTGTATTTTCCAAACATTATTGAAGTAGGGGAGGCTTTTTAGATGTCCAGGGAAGAAAATTTGACGGATGCATGTTCAAATGATCGAGGAAGACACATTAAATCATGTGTTTGTTGGTTTGATGTTAAAGCTAAAGGATGAGGTAAGAAGAAACCAAAAAAGCTAATATGACAAATAATTATCCAAAGATTTGTGCTGCAGTACGAATCGAAATAAGCATAAGGGTAAGGTTAAAAGATACTGGTGCTTAGTTTGTGGGTGCGAAAGTAACCTGAAAGAACTTGAGGCTGAATGGATTATGGAAATCCAAATGCTGGTATCCAACGCTGAATTCTACGACGTTATCACAGAGTTGTACATCTCTGTGTAATCGGACAAATATTCAATCAAACTAGGACTAGTTTGTTGGGAAGAAGGCTTAGTTTCTATATGTGTGGCTGTTATAATCTGCTAAGAGCCAGCTGCTTTGATATGAGAAAGCTAGTAAGGCAGACGGCTTAGTTGCTACAGTAGTGTGTAGGGCAGGAGACTTAGTTGCTACATGTGTGGCAGCTATAACCCGCTAAGAGCCGGCTACGTTGATGTGAGAAATCCAGAAAAAAAGAAAAGTTACACCAGACTACAGCAGAGACAGCAACAACAGAAATGAAGACCATGGTTGCTGATACACTGTTTCAACTAAGCACCGGTGGAAATTCTCACGAGGGTTAGAGCGAAAGTAAACATGTCCGAAATATCTCGTCCTCAATGTCACCAGCACTTGGTGAACTTCGCTTGTTAATGATTCAAGAAAAAAAAGAATATTGGACGAATTACGACTCAAGGGCCCACGACACTTTGCCATACGTCGAAAAAGGAATTTCAGGGCTTTCCCATTGGCTTGATAAATAATTTACTACAATTAAAACTACGCGGATATCCAGTCAGCCGCTGAGTATTTCATTGAAAGCATCGCATGTTTGCGTGAAAATCAACACGGCCAAAACAAGGGTTGTATTAGCTAGTGTCTCGCCCTCTGAAAGGGTTCCAGTCATATTCAAGACAACATTCTGGAATATATCGACCAATTCAAGTACTTCAGCGCTATCTTCACTGCCAAAAACCAAAATAAATTAGAGATAGACGTCTGTATCAATTGAGCGCGCAGTGCATTTTATCTTCTTCAAAGTTTGCTTTGACCTAGGACGGAAATCTCTATGGCCTCATAGATTATAAATTCGCATCTAATACAGACGTCCGTCCAGACCGTATTTAGAGGAGGTTTAGTTAGAAAAGCGTATAGAGATAGCATTTTCGAGTGATCCATAACACGGGCCACAGTCTTGTAAAATATACGGTCTACTTAAATAGGATATGGAGATAGCGACATGGTGAGTTGAACATGTTTTTTTTTCTTTTTTTTACGGCAAGAAAACTAGCAAGGAACAGATGAGGAGAGGAGAGAATCTTGGGGTAAATTGGGAATAAAAAAGATAGTGCATTATGGGTGGGTGTGAGAGAGAAAATCACTGTATCAGTAAGTTATAGCTTAGAAGTAAAGGCAGAAAGGATTAGACAGGTAGTGTGGTTAATAATTAATTTAGAAGAGTTTAGCTGCATTTTCTGAGCCTGGGTGAACTTGGATCGTCATGGAATCTAGTTATAATATAGTCAACTTATCGGGTGATCAGTCTTGACTCTCTATTGTCTGGTTGAAAATGATAACGATATGAGAAAACTTCGATATGGAAACTAAGAAAGGTTTCCTAAGGAAATGCGTCAAAAGTTTATCGCAAATTAGAAAATTCCATTGGTGCAAAACATATGGTGAAAACTAAGGATGGGAATTAGGTGAAGAAATGTGGCTGGTGATAATAATTGTATGGAGCTGAAAATAGTTCTTAAAGTTGACCTCGGTTAACTGGGATTGGCTGGCAGACAATCTACCGATGATGATTATCAAGTAAAAGAGAAGGACAACGTGGATTTTCAGGAATGCTCGTCATGCTAGCTTCATTTGCTGATGCTGTCAAATAAATAAATGAATAAATAAATAAATAAATGAAAAAAGAAATGAGTGTTGTCTAAAGAAAGCGTACAAAGATGATACAAAAAGCATACAAATATAACAGCATATGAATATGCATGCAAAATAAAGAAAGGTAGAAACAATAATTAATGATAATGATATCATTAAAAATTACGTAACAATTCTGGAAATATTTTCAGAGAGAGATAATTTCATATGATTGAGAATCGCAGCAAATGCAAAAGAGTCGAGAGGAAATCACTACTCGATGGTGTGGTTTACGTGAGGGATGGAGAAGTTGGGGATAATAATTGTGGAGGTGGATGTTGGTGCCGGTGGCGGTGGTAGTGGTGGTGGTGGTGTTGGTGGTGGTGGTGTTGGTGGTGGTGGTAGTGGTGGTGGTGATAGTTGGGATTGTGGTT
>NC_068995.1:12924396-12924972 GCF_001194135.2 Octopus bimaculoides
AGAAGAAGAAGAAGAAGAAGAAGAAGAAGAAGAAGAAGAAGAAGAAGAAGAAGAAGGAAGGGAGAGAGAGAGAGAGAGAGAGAGGGAGAAGAAGGACGAGAAGGAGGAGGAAGAGGAAGGAGAGGGGGTGGAGTAGGAATGCCGCAGGGGGAAAAAGACAAGGAGCAGAATAACAAGGATAGAGTCAAGAGAAGTTGAGGTAAAAAGAGATATACAGAGGGAGAGAGAGAGAGAGAGAGAGAGAGAGAGAGAGAGAGAGAGAAAGACAAAGAGACAAAGAGACAAGGAGAGAAAGAAACAGAGAAAAAGAGAGAGAGGGGGAATAGGGGCGTGTTATTAGTGCTTTGGTGAGGAAATGTAAATTGTTAGAAGATGGATAATTAATTTTAACTACCTACATATCTTATCAATTGAGAAGACATTCTCTTTCAAGATAGGCCGAAATTATTGTTGGGACTTGTGTGCTGTGTTGTTAGTGTTTTGTTTCTGTTTTATTGCCTTTCTTTCTTTTCAAAGAACTAAAATACACGCACACACGAAGATACACACATATGTATGTATATATATATATATATA
>NC_068995.1:12928433-12932398 GCF_001194135.2 Octopus bimaculoides
TGTGTGTGTGTGTGTGTGTGTGTGTGTGTGTGTGTGTGTGTGTGTGTGTGTATATATGCATATATACATACAGTAATCCCTCAACTATCGCGGGTGTTGCCTTCCAGAATCCCCCGCGATATGTGAAGATTCGCGAAGTTGAAACAGTACCGTACTGTAAATATATATTTTTTTTTTTTTATAATTTCTATATATATATTTTATTATAAATGCAAAACAACACCACGGAGGATTCGACGTAAGTTTAAATAATAAACCGCGATATGGCAAAGGATTACTGTATATCACTGCCCGCTGGGCGAAATTTCGAAGTTACTGTCAATAATATTCTTCTTAAAAAGTAATAAATTCTGACTTTAATAAGTGTATTGAGTGGTTCTTCAAGTTAATTAGAATTGTGTTTCATTATTATTATTATTATTGTTATTATTATTATTATTATTATTATTATTATTATTATTATTATTATTACTATTATTATTATTGTTATTATTATTATTATTATTATTATTATTATTATTATTATTATTATTATTATTATTATTATTATTATTATTATTATATAAAAGCCAGCATTAATACACACACACGCACAAACATATATATATATATATACATACACACATAAACACACTCAGACACATACATACATACATGCATAAATACATACATACATGCATGCATACATACATACATACATACATACATACATACATACATACGTATCTATTTATAAAGTGAGATCCAAATCACATAACAATGTTCGTATTCATAACTTCAGGTGCGTTCTTATTTATCAAAAGTGAAAAGTGCGTGAGCTCGTATAATTCATGACGAATGCACTCTCCTATTTTGTTCATATATTGCTAAGCGTGAGTGTATCATGGGTGTGTGTGTGTGTGTGTGTGTGTGTGTGTGTGTGTGTGTGTGTGTGCGTGTAAGACGTGAAGAAAGATTTTCTTAACGTAAAATGTATTTGTATTTTCAAAATTCTTTAAAAATAGAAAAAAAAATAGAGTAACACGAACTTTGTGGAAGGGAGTTCTCGTATCATGCATAAACATCCATCCATCCATTTATACATACATACATACACATTGTTTTATTCTTTTACTTGTTTCAGTCATTTGACTGCGGCAATGCTGGAGCGCCGCCTTAAAGGTTTTTTCTTTAGTCGAAAAATACGACCCCGGGACTTATTCTTTGTAGGCCTAGTACTTAATCTATCTGTCACTTTGCTGAACTGCTAAGTTAACGGGGACGTAAACACACCAACATCGGTTTTCAAATGATGGTGGCGGGACAGACACAGACACAAAGATATGCACACATATGAATATTTATATATATGTATGTATTACTACAGTACGAGAGTCCCAATTGAGCCAAGTTCTTTATCCGTATCTTAACGTTACTATTAGATTTCTTTGTGTCTTTTATAACGTTAGATGGTTTCAAATTTTGACCTAAGGCCAGCAGTTTTGAGAGAGGGTTTAAGTCGTTTACATCGGTCTCGGTGTTCAACTGGTAGTTATTTCATCGGCCCCGAAACGAAGGCAAGCAAAACCAACTCCGGCGGGATTTAAACTCAATGTAAACTCGAGAAAAAAGCCGCCAACACTTTTTTCTCGTCGCGATAACAATTTAGCCAGATCGTCGCCTTTACGCACATACGTACATATCTACGTACCTACATTCAAACACACATATACATACATATATAAACGAATCACAGCAAAGTGATTGTTGTTTACTACAGCTGTTTCAAACGTGTTTTTAATTGAAGAATAGAAGTGTTGCATCATGCGAAAAAGAACCGTTTTCATCAGGTGATTACATGTGTCCGTGTATATATACATACATATAAATGCCGACAACCATTTTTTTCTCGTTAAGATAACAATTCAGTCAGATCGCCATCTTTACACACATACATACGTACTTATATTCATACAAACACACACACACACACAAACACATACGCATACATATATACATACATACATACATACATACATACATACATACATACATTGAAAATTGAAAACTGGAAAGAAAAAATTCGCAATTAATTGAGTTAATTAAAATCAGGTCTCGAAACAAAATTTTAAAGACAATATCCTGCAATTGCTGCACATATCAAAGGAAAATGGAAATAAATCTAGAAATATCTGAAAACTTCAGTAGTGCAGTAATGCAGAGAGTGCAGTACATTGGGTGCAGTGTTTGCACCCATATGCAACCTTGAGGACTCGTTGCATATGCAGTCGGCCATTTGTGATTGTACGCACAAGCGGAGAATAAATGTTTAATTTAGTAAGTACGTATTTGTTTTCAAATATTGTTTGTACACTATAGCGACGTACCGACGTGAACTTGATGGTTTATTATCTAAGTACCTGATTCGCTTGAATCCTGATATATATATATATATAAATATATATATATATAAGTACATGTAGGGATAAGCAAGTTAGACAGATCAATATGAAATACATGAAAATGCAAAAAATGTATTTATGTTTACATACCAAAAGGTCCGACTTACAAAGAATACAAATGATATAAGGGATTAAAGCGGTGGTCCAAAATAATGTTTGTAGATTGATTCCATTGTAGGATGAGACGAGCTTCCGTCTTCAGGGAAGAGATCTTACATTTGAGGTGTTAAAGGAAACAACTTCAGAGATGGAAAGTAAACATATATACACTTTTTGTATTTCATCTATTTAATATACTTTATATAATGATCTCTCTAACTTGCTTATCTACCCGCTCAAGTTCTATTCACTTCTATTCACTTCTCTACCCGCTCAAGTTTAAATCTTCTATTCACTTCTCTACCCGCTCAAGTTTAAATCTCTTGGGCACTACAGAGTGTATTTTATACGGAGAATATCTGATTCTCATCTATGAACTGTATATATATATATATCATATTTGAAGAACCTACAAGAATAGGTGCAAGCGTTAATATTTATAAAACATGTGACATTAATAAAAATCTGTAAGTGTAGAACCATCTAGATATCTGAGAATCTTATTATTTTTTTTCATATATATTTCCTGTACACCACCTCCAAACCTTCCGATATATATATATATATATATATATATATATATGTGTACGAGGGGACGTCAACTCCACTAGCAATGTGCACCAAAGAAGAACAAAGAGCAGTGATCCGATTTCTCTGATCGGAAGGAGTGTCAAGTGCTGAAATTCATCGGAGGCTTTTAGCACAATACGGGGACAATGCACTAGCGCGTAGAAGTGTATATGAGGCCATCAAGAAGCGCAAACGTCTTGAGGTCTTCTAAAGTTAACACGATCGCTACAACAGCGAGGGTGAGGAATATTTGAGGAGATAAAACGTGAGTCCATCATTATGAGGCAGAATCCAAATGATAGAGTATGGAGTGGAAATATCCTGGCTCGCCAGTGACGAAGAAATTCAAGACTCAGTCTTCTGCGGGAAAGGTGATGCTAACCGTTTTGGGGGACTCAAAAGGGGTTACACTGGAAGGGGTGTACGATCAACAATGCAAGATACAGTGCTTTCCTGGCCAACAAACTGAAGCCAGCAATTCACACCAAATGTCGAAGCCTATTGTCGAAGAAAGTTTTGTTGTTGCATGACAATGCACACTCACACACGGCCGCCCAGACCGTTGAACCCATTAACCAATTGGGTTTTGGGGTTCTGGAACACCCTGCCTACAGTCCAGATCATGTCCCTTCCGACTATCGTATCTTTGGACCGCTCAAAGATAGTTTACGAGGTCGTCGATTTCCTACGGACGAAGATGTGAAGGAAGCGGTGCACAAATGGTTGCACGACCAACCGGAAATCTTTTGTGGTGAGGAATACTCAAGTTTGAAGATCGTGGGACCAAGTGCATCGAAAAGGAAGGATATTGAATAGAAAAATGACGTACTTGTTTATCCCCTGCTTTTGTGTAAA
>NC_068995.1:12934428-12935672 GCF_001194135.2 Octopus bimaculoides
CCCCCACCATCACTTGACAACCGATGCTGGTGTGTTTATGCCCCCAAAAGAGACCGATAGAATAAGTAGGTGGCTTACAAATAATAAGTCTTGGGACGATTTCTTTGACTAAAACCCTTTAAGGCGGTGTTCTATGATGGCCGCAGGCAAATGATTGAAACAAGTAAAAGAATAAAAGAATATATATACAATAAGCAATAATAATAACGATATAGAATATGGAGATTTGTTCATCCATGAAATTTATTTCCCTTTATTTTACCATTTCATACAGCATATTTTTACGACCATTACGACCTACACGTGTTTCCACAACACATGGTATGGCCAGCTGCACATGCAACCAAGCATAATTAGTTAACCAATTGTGTTCAGACTAATTAGTTAATTCAGACATAATTAGTTAACTAACTGTATTCAGACTAGCCGGTGAACAGACCCTAAACGAGGCTGCATAGATAATTATGCCCGGTTGCAGTCCATCTGCTCATAGTCTATGCATTGGAAACACGTGTTGGTCATAAAAGCCATAAATATAAAGCTGTATGAAATTGTAAGGTAAAAGAAAATTAATTTTGAGGATGTACAGTCTCCATATTCTCTATGTTTATAATTATTGCCAATATACATTCCAGGTAATATTACCACCCAGAGAAGCGAACACGTATTTACCCACTGGAGGAAATTACAGCATGACTGACAACTCGTAGAAGTCGTAGACGTTAAATACTAATTGATGCGGTTAGTCGTTACCTGGAACTTAACTGAGAGCCACCACGGTATCCGCCTGGATTATACATCCGTCTAAACTAACATTAATATATAGGAGTGGCTGTGCGGTAAGTAGCTTGCAAACCAACCACATGGTTCCGAGTTCAGTCCCACTGCATGGCACCTTGGGCAAGGGTCTTCTACTATAGCCCCGGACCGACCAAAGCCTTGTGAGTGGATTTGGTAGACGGAAACTGAAAGAAGCCTGTCGTATATATGTATATGTATATATACATATATGTGCGTTTGTGTTTGTCCCCCCAACATCGCTTGACAACCGATGCTGGTGTGTTTACGTCCCCGTAACTTAGCGGTTCGGCAAAAGAGACCGATAGAATAAGTACTAGGCTTACAAAGAATAAGTCCTGGGGTCGATTTGCTCGACTAAAGGCGGTGCTCCAGCATGGCCGCAGTCAAATGACTGAAACAACTAAAAGAGTAAGAGTAAGAGTTTATATATTTAAATATATATA
>NC_068995.1:12937175-12942962 GCF_001194135.2 Octopus bimaculoides
ACACACACACACACACACACACACACACACACACACACACACACACACACATTGGGTTTTCTTTGATGATAGCGATACACGTCAACTGGCTGTGACTCGATAGCTAAGGCAGATGGTTTTCAATTATATCGAAGTCAATTAAAATTTTAGCAATTCACGCATTTTCTCTCTATTTCCTTCACATTTATGACATCAGAAATACAAGTTTTCCCAAGGTTGCCATTCTAAATTTCATGTGGCACCACCCGATTAATAATGCCACTTGTTTGGGGCTGTTTTTCTTCTTTTTTTCTCTTATATATTACTTTGATCATGTTTGTTGTGATTAGCGATGTTTTGATGATCGGAAGTACAGCATTTGTTCATTAATATGGATACACATAAACACACGCTTATGGACACTTGCACATATGATTCTCTGTTTGTATGTATCTGTGTGTAGTGAAGGCGCATGGCTCACTGGTTAGAGCGTCAAGCTTACGATCGTGAGGGTGTAGGTTCGATTCCCGGACTGGGCTGCGTGTTGTGTTCTCCAGCAAGACACTTTATTTCACGTTGCTTTATTTCATGCAGAAATGAGATGCGATGCCATTGGTGCCAAGCTGTATCGTGCTTTGCCTTCTCTGCGAATAACATCGGTAGCGTAGAGAGGAGCGGCTGACATGCATGGGGCGACTTCTGGTCTTCCTTAAAACTTATCCTAGGTTGTGCGTTCGCCGGTGAGGCGACTTTCCGCCCAGACTTGTACCCTCCGGAGAGGGAATCTCTTAGGTACACCCGTGGTTATTTATAACCGACGAAGTCGAGAGAGAGAAGATGTTTGTGTGTATGTGTGAATGTGTGTGTATGTGTTTGTCTGCTTGCGCATGTGTGTGTGTTAGAGAGAAAGGGAGCGAAAGAGAGAGAGATTTCTTTCACAATAACTGTCGTGAATTTGTCTTTGAAATTAAAAATATGTCACAAGCACATGATCTAAAGTTCACATATGCACTCACACACGCACATATACACGCACATACACACATATAAATATATAAGAACATGTATATACAAATATATGTATGTATATCTTTGTGTATATTTGTGTGTGTCTAAGCGTTTTTGTATGTGTGTTCGAGTCCTAAACGGCACCGTATAAAAAAAAAAACCATTCGCTCCGATTTAATATATACATATATATGTGTGTATGTGTGTATGTAGAAGTAAATGAATATCTGATTATGTGTATACATGCATATGCATGTATATATTATATGTGTTTGTCTACCTGCATATGTGTGAATGTGTTTATGTATATAATTAATATGGTAAGAAAAATTGAGAGTTGGAGGTGTATAGCTAATTTATATGTATCGTGGGTTGAGGACATGACATCCTTGAAATGACTATATATATATATACGTTTAAAGTGTATCTGTATATATCGCTATATATAAACCTACAAACATACACACATATATACTTACGGATATACATATACTGACATATGCACGTATACATATACATACATATGTATGCATGCATGTATGTATACATATACTTACGTGTGTGTGTGTGTTTGTATGTGTGTGCGTGTGTGTGTGTGTACGCTTATAATTTCGTTTGAAATATTTATTTATCTGTCAATTGTCTTATGAATAATATAAATAATATCAGTACTGTGTCTATAACAGATTAGGTCTGCAACTTGGTTCCATAGTTTAACAGTCAATTGTCTAAGAATAAATGTTTGTGTCTATGATAGATTATTATGTCTTTGATTTCTTTCCATAGTTTATCAATGAACTGTGTGACGAACAATATAAACGTTGTGTGCATTACAGATTATCTCTTCAATTTCCTCCCATAAATATGAGTTACAGCCGAACTAGCAGAAAATATCATATGTATTTATTAGTATAGATTCTGACCTTACAGCTAGCCGACTGTTTCGTTGTTTTAACACAGTGTCATCAGAGGTAACAAAAAATTATATATAATAATACTTTGCCATTCGTAAGGACCAAACCTAAATTAATAAACGTATATGCTATATTAATAAATCAATTCAGTTCTATATAGTTGAGTGAGTTTCGTGATCGTTTCATTATTAATATTTGATCTATTTCTCTGTCCGTTCTTTGTGTGTCTGCATTTGTGAGTGTGCCTGTTTTTGCGTGTGTTTGCATGTCTGTGCGTACGTGTGTGCATGAGGAGACACGTGGGATGGAGATGCGCTGAAGTTGTCACAGGATGTGTGACGAAAATTTTCAGACAAAAGAGACTAAAATAAGAAAAGTAATAAAGCTGAAATGAAGAACGAATATACAGTGCGTGTGTTTATTTGGAAAAAAATGACCGTCCCAACATATAACAATATCTGTTTCAACACACGATTTCTCATCGGGAATCTTGCTAAACAAAGGCATAAACGTATTTATGCATCGTTTATTTTATCTTTTATTAATTTCTGTTGGTAGACTGTAGCTATGTTGGGAAAATTATGGTCGAACGAATCGACCCCCGTAGTTTTTTTAAGCCATGTATTTATTCTATCGTTGTATTTAACCGAACCGCTACGTTGGTGGGACGTAAACACACCAGAACCGGGTATCAAGCGGTGGTTAGGGACAAACACGGAAGCGAAAAACACAAACATAGGTAAATATATATATAGGCGTAGGCGTGGCTATGTCGTAAGAAGCTTGCTTCCTACCACATGGTTTCGGGTTCAGTGCCACTGCGTGGCACCTTGGGCAAGTGTCTTCTAATATAACCTCGGGCCGACCAAAGCCTTGTGAGTGGATTTGATAGACGGAAACTGAAAGAAGACCGTCGTATATATGTGTGTATATATATATCTACACACACACATATATATATATATATATATATTTATTCATTTATTTATGTGTGTCTTTGTGCCTGTGTTTATCTACCACCACCAACATCGCTTGACAACCGATGTTGGTGTGTTTACGGCCCCGTAACTTAAAGGTTCGACAAAATACATCGATAGAATAAGTTTTAGGCTTACAAAAAATAAGTCGTGGGGTCGATTTCTTCATCTAAAACCTTTTAAGGCGGTGTTCCAGCATGGCCGCAGTCAAATGACTGAAAGATGTAAAAGAATAAAAGAATATGACAAGCTTCTTCTCAGTTTCCGTCTACCAAATACACTCAGAATGCTTTGGTGAGCCCGAGGCTATAGTAGAAGACACTCACCCAAGGTGCCATGCAGTGGGACTGAACCTAGAAGCATGTAGTTGGGAAGCAAACTTCTTACCATAATGTATGTGCGAATAAGTGACTTTTTGCCAACGTTATAAACCATTATTATTGTTACTGTTGTGTTAGTTATTTTATTCGTTTTTGAGAAATAAATATATATTTATGATGGAATTTTATCTTCTTAAACTCTGACCGAGCAATCCGATAATCAAAAGCATTCCAACGGTGACCTTCCCGTTTTTTCCCTGTATGCAGGAAACATAGACCACATTATCCAACAAGCTTCTTTATTTTCTGCTTTTAAGATGATAAAGACGTGATTTGAAAAAGACTTGACTGCTACAACTAGCAGGTCGAGCGACTACGATTGGAAGCGTTGAGGCAGGAACCTCATTTGTCATCCATGACGATTCACATCTGTTAAACATTGAACAAGATATTTCATCATGTGTGACCTTTCCAAACGCTTAAACCAGAAACTTCAAAAAAAAAAACTGAAAACCATCTGGGTCAGAAGTGGTGACTGGGGAGGGCGTAAGCTCCAATTTGGAATAATCTAGACACCTTTGATTTTCCATTGCTTAAACATATATATCTGATCTTCTCTTTGTTTTGAAATCATATCCACGACTACCATATTATTTTATGTTCCAGTTTGGCGCTCCAGATATACCCAACCGGCATTGTTATGATTTAGCCACATCTAACTTATCGTTTTCTTCCTGTTGTTATTCAGCGCATTTCGGTCGTTGATAGATAGAATTTTCTTCCATTTTCTTATTTTTCCTAGTTTTTTGGGGTTTTTTTTTTTTTTTGGTTTTTTTCATAAACGTAAACATTCTGTTTTATTTATGTTTCTTTATCTGCTGGATGGAGACTAACTATTTAGGTTCTGTCTCTTTGTTTTCGTTCGTTGTTTTAAATTCTTCTGTTACAATTTCTGTACACCGTTTCGACTAATATCTTCATATGTATGTATGTATGTGTGTATATATGTATGTATGTATGTGCGTGCATGTGTGTATGTATGTATGTATATATGGCACAGTGGTTAGAGCGTAGGGCTTACAATTATGAGGTAGTGAGTTCGATTCCAGGACCAGGATGTGTGTTGTGTCCTTGAGTAAGACACACACACACACACTCACACACACACACACACACATACACACACACACACACACACACACACACATATATATATATATATATATATATATATATATAGATAGATAGATAGATAGATATAGTGGAGCGACATGGCCTATTGGTTAGAGTAGCGAACTCGCAGTCGAGGGATCACGGATTCGAATCTCAGACCGAGTGATGCGTGTGTTTATGAGCGAAGCACCTATGCTCCACGCGGTTCTGGGAGGAGATAATGGTGAACCTCTGATGACTATTTCGCCACAACTTGCCTCCTGAATCTAGCAGCTCACCTGCGACGGACCGGCGTCCCCTCTAGGTGTTTCCTAGGGCTAAATAGCAACAGTATTTTTCCCTTTCATGAGACTTTCACATTAAGTTGACAACATACCATCATTTTATCGTGCTACTACTGTGCGTGTGTGTGTGTGTGTGTGTACATAAAAGAGAAGAGTAGCGAATATAATTTCTCTCGGAGCTCACTGAGTTTCATGCCCGTATGAAAAACAGGCGAATTCGTCACGGATGAAATTCATTCATAGGTTTGCACGATCTGGGGTCACCTGGGGGCAACCCACAACAGCAACATTGTATGGCCATGTGCCGAAAAAAGGACCCATTGTTATTCCTTTATTTTGCGTATGTATGTATGTGTGTGTGTGTGTATAATGAAGGCATGTGGCTTTGTGCTTAGGGACATTCTGCACACAGTCGCAAAGCACCTTGAGTTCGATTCCTGGCGACGCGTTGTGTCCTGCGGCAACACTTTATTCAACGTTGCTCCAGTCCACTCAGCTGGCAAAAATGAGCAGTTTCCTGTATTCTATTAAAACGCCAGCCTTGTCACACTCGGTGTCACGCTGGATTTCCTTTCGAACTACATTAAGGGTGTGCGTGTCTGTGGAGTGTTCAGTCACTTGCAAGCTTATTTTACGAGCAGGATGTTCCGTTGACCGGATCAACTGAAATACTAGTTGTCATAACCGACGAGATGCCAGTGTGTGTGTGTGTGTGTGTGTGTGTGTGTGTGTGTGTTTGTGTGTTGTATGTGTGTTTGTATATGTATTTGTTTGTGTGTGTGTGTGTGCTTCTGTATGTGTATGTCTGCGGCTGTGTGTGTGTGTGTGTGTGTGTGTGTGTGTGTGTGTGTGTGTGTGTGTGTCTGTGTCTGTGGCTGTGTGGGTGTTCTAAACTTGGTCGGTTCCTGAAAAATTTTCTAAGTAGATTGCGGGGTTTCTTTGCTCACTCAGTAAGCAAATATACGCCTTACTACAACCCAAAGATGAGGTCAATGTCAAGTTACTACGCAAAAAAAAGCACATACACAAACACAGGCGAGCGTTAAATGTTTCCTCAATATGCAAACATACGCACGCACAGACACACAAACACACAAGCACACACACACACACACACACACACACACACATA
>NC_068995.1:12944400-12945117 GCF_001194135.2 Octopus bimaculoides
ATATATATATATATATATATACATTCCAGATGTAGAAGAATCAATAATAAAAATGTCTTTGCTGAATGAGACCAAGCAAGGAGAGAAGATTCCTAACATCAAAAATTCCTAAGCTTCTGTCTGTGAAGAGAAAGGGATGCTGCCGTTTGGTCACTCGACCTGCTAGAAAAACGCACCTTAGCATCTTAAAAACAAAAATAATCCCGTTGGGTACTATAGTTCAAGATACACTGTGTCATTGGAAAATATATATTTGACGTGTATGTTCATATATTGAAAGTGCATGGCGTAGTGGTTAACACGTTACATCCTTGCTCGCAAGATCTTGGTTTCGATCCCGGAACCGGGGGATGCGTCATCTCCTTTCATTTCACGTTGATCCAGTCCCCTAAGCTGTGGATGAGTAACTTTGTAACGCTTGAATTTTTCTACATATGTTTCGACGGATGCACACCAAAATGTCCGACAGGATAAATTATGGTCAGCAATGCATCAATCTCATCAAGAAGGTTATAAATAACAAACTAATCAAACAGACATGTTAACGGAAATAGAGAGTCCCATAAAATGTAACGAACTTATATTCAAATACACACACGCGGATACACTTGAATATGTTAACATTCTCCTAGACTTTTCCTTTAAATTGTAAATTATATATATATATATATATATATGTGTGTGTGTGTGTGTGTGTGTGTGTGTGTGTGTGTGTGT
>NC_068995.1:12946867-12948442 GCF_001194135.2 Octopus bimaculoides
TATATATATATATATATATATATATATATATATATATATATATGTATATAAAGGAGAGGGAACTTAAGGACCGATTCCATATTCGCTCGTGCACAATTTTTATGTCTTCCACTTGCTGAACTATGCAGCAGAGAATATAACCAAATTTCTTCTTGTATGTACGCTCAACTTAACCGAATGTAGCGTGCAATATACACGCATGTGTGTATAATATGTATAAATAAATATATCTGTGTTTGTGTGAGTGTATGTGTATGTATATGCAAATGTAAATGTAGATAGATGGATAGATTGATACATACATACATACATACATACATACATACATACATACTTTCATACATACATACGTAAACTATATATATTTATGTATAATGTAGATATTGTAGATTCATAAGTTCATAAATATATTAGAATCTTCCAAAGAGAAGGCAACAACTGCTGGCTTCGAAAATAGTAATATTTACACTCCTGCCTACCTGTTGCATATATTTATGAACCTGCCATGAATCTGATCCGTTATCATTCAGTGTATAAAAGCAAATCTTTATTTTAGACTAACCAACCCAATCGTTGTCTATACATAGACACACACACACAATTTATTTATGTATATATGTGTGTGTGTGTGTGTGTGTGTGTAATAATACGAATATATGTGAGTATATACGTACATGTATGTACATACCTACATCTACATGTATATATAAATGTATATCTGTGTACAGGACGTCACAAAAAAAACGTGGACAAAATGAAAAACAGAACATAAACAGGGCACAGAAAACGCACAGGCCACATAGAGAACATTTCCTTCACCAGATGCCACCATTCTAAAATACATATGAGTGTGTGTGTGCGCGTAGGTTTGGTGAAACATGAAAGTGAGAAGGAACTCAAATAATTCACTGATATAAACAGTAATCCACATTAATATAAATCATAACAAGATTCAACCTAATGACATTGTTAACGTTGCAACATAATTTAAATTACGAACATGAATGAGACAGCAACTTGATTTAAAAATTCACTTTCATAGAGGTTTGAAACGTTTAGATTATTTGACATTCACAAAACACCAACTTGAATCAAACGGCTGGTACTCATAAAACAGAAATTTTATTCGGTCGAAAAAAGATTCGCTCTTTGGCAATTTTGATGAAGAAGTGCAGTATAAATACTTAATTTTGTTGCTGGTGAGAATTTTAAAGTTGTGAGGTAGTAATATATATATATATTAGGTTTCAGAGGACCTCAGCTCTTCAATGCCCTGCCAAAACATTTGAGAGACATGCAGGACATGGATGCGGAGGTCTTCAAGACAAAACTTGACGCTTTCCTCTTCACGATACCAGACGAACCAATGGCTCGTAATGAGATGCAGTTTAGGGCAGCTATGTCAAATTCTCTTATATACCAGATGTGCCATCAAAACTCTTGATTGGACCATGTCAGGTGGGGGAGAAGAGCCATGCAAGGAACGTGAAAATCACGGTGGTGCACCAGCATGACCGCAGCCACTTGGCTGAAACACATAAATAAAAAAAACAAAATTAAAAAAAAATATATATA
>NC_068995.1:12948477-12949132 GCF_001194135.2 Octopus bimaculoides
ATATATATTAGATATGAAGAATGACTACCTTCACAAGGCCTACATTTTAGGCAAGAAATTTTCGTGGAAAGTGGTAAGGTGGCCTGGCATGGAATTTGACAAAGCTGTGAATTAGCCAAATTGGCTGTTCTTTAATTAAACGTAACGTAACCTTGACTGCAGCAAACATACGCTACTCTATTTCCCGTTGCCTTCCTTCCGGTATTTTTATAAGAAGCCATCTTCAGAGTGGATGAAAAAAAAAAGGCTTCCTTCTTTGTACTTTATTGAATCGACCCAGAAAAAGTGATGGGTAAAATTGACCTCCATTCGTTTGAACTTGTAACGCTGTGTGCGAGAATATATACTGTAAGGCATTCTTACCGGAGTTGATTTGACTCTGCTAACTCGCCGCCTACTTGCTATCAGGCTGCCCTAAATGTGTACAAATATATTAATAACGTGCATATCACACTTAGGTGGAATCCGGTAACATAGGTTAACCTATTCAATATGAATGAGATAAGAAACCTTCACACATGAATCATACATGCTTTGAGAAAAGAAAAAAAATATTATCACAACGTGTTATCTACGTATTATCTTCCATACAATACTAGAAGTCTAGAACTTATATATATATATATATATATATATACATATATATATATATATA
>NC_068995.1:12952635-12955208 GCF_001194135.2 Octopus bimaculoides
GGCATGAGTGTGTGTGCGTGTGTGGCGGCATGAGTGTGTGTGCGTGTGTGGCGGCATGAGTGTGTGTGCGTGTGTGGCGGCCTGTGTGTAGGTGTGTGCATGGGTGGGCGCGCGTGTGTGTGTGTGTGTGCATGTATTCGTGTGTATGTGTGTGCGTGTGTATGTTTCTCTGTACGTGTTTCCGCGTGTATGGGTGTGGGTGTGTACGTGTGAGAGCGTGTGTATGCGTTTCTCTGTACGTATTTCCGCGTGGGTGCGTGAGCATTTGTCTGCGAGTGTATGTGTATGTGTATAAGCGCGTTTGTGCACGTGCACTTGCGCGTGGATGACTATGTCTCTCTGTGTGTCTATGGGTGCATGGGGGTAGCTATGTGTGTGTATGTGTGTGTGTGTGTGCGTGCGTGTGTATGCCTTTGTATTACGTTTCTCCGATATGTTATTCTTTCCGTGTATCTTTGAAGGTATGTTTGTATGTATGCATGTGTATATACTTGTATGTATTTATGTATGTGTGTGTGTACAATTACCATTATTATTATTATTATTATTATTATTATTATTATTATTATTATTAGGCGGAGAGGTGGAAGAATCGTTAGCATGCCAGGCGATATGTTTGGTGGCATTTCGTCTGTCTATACGTTCTGAGTTCAAATTCCGCTGAGGTCGGCTTTGCCTTTCATCCTTTCGGGGTCGATAAATTAAGTACACCAGTGAAGCACTGGGATCGATGTAATCGGCTAGTCTCCTTCCCCAAAAAAATTTTCAGGGCCTTGTGTAGAAATGATAATAATAATAATTATTATTATTATTATTATTATTATTATCAATATTATTATTATTATTATTATTATCATTATTATTATTATTATTATTATTATATACTTGTGGTGAAATTTGGGACGTTCGGTTAGAGGGAGGAAAAAGGAAAAGGAAAGAATGAAAAGAAAGAAAGGGAAAAGAAAGAAAGAAAGAAAGAAAGAAAGAAAGAAAGAAAGAAAGAAAGAAAGAAAGAAAGAAAGAAAGAAAGAAAGAAAGAAAGGAAGAGAGAGAGAAAGAAAGAAGGTTTGAGCATTAAATATATATTTTCCTTTCATTTAACCGAGTAACTTCCATAGTATTTCAGCCGTTTCGCATCCTTCTTATATGGCATGTTCAGTATGGATAGAAATAGTTTACAGGTTCTAGTTGAACACTGTAGTTGATGTGGCCGACTAGTTGGCTTTCATTAACATTTCAGGCATTGTGTTCACAGCAGGATGGATCATTATAGATGTTTAACTTCAGTATGAAAGGTGAACGAACAGCGGCGGTGGGAAGAGAATCTCCAGCTTCGTGGTTATAAGGAAATCCCACCGGACATTGCTATCTCGAGCCCGAGGACATGATGGGCCGGTTTCCCAGTTTCCATGGCGTATATGTCACTGACATCGTCACATCCCTCCTGGATTAGACGCCAGTACACCGGAGTGTTACTCACTTTGGGCTGAGTAAGCTGAAGTGAAATGAACTATTTTGCTCTAGGACACAACGGACAGCACGATCCAGAATCGAAACCACGTTGTTGCGATCAATACCCTCGCATTCCGTCTGTTTCGACGAGAACTGTTCCATTTGATCCGATCAGCGAAACAGCCTGTTCGTTAAATTAACGTGCAAGTGGCTGAGCACTCCACAGACACGTGTACCCTTAACGTAGTTATCAGTGAGACTCAGCGTCAACAGAATGGGTCACAGCTTACCCTTTTGAAATACAGGTACTACTCATTTTTGCCAGCTAAATTAACTGGAGAAATGTGAAATAAAAACGTCTTGTTCAAGGACTGTGGAGTGGCTGAGTACTCCACACATACGTGTATCCTTAACGTAGTTCTCGGTGAAACTCAGCGTCACATAGAATGTGACTCTGCTGCCCCGTTTGAAATACAGGTGCCACTCATTTTTGCTAGCTGAATTGACTGGAGACACGTGAAATAGAAACGATCGCTCAAGGACCCAACGTCCCTCTTGTAATCAATCGAACTCATAAACCTACCATCGTGAGCTTAATACCTCTAACCACTAAACCACGGGCCTTCACAGCTACGTTGTAAGTTTATATCTACACTTCAGTAAGGTAAGGTCATAACATCCGTACCTTTAGTTATTCAACGCATGTTCATTCGGAGATTCATGAAACTTTTGTTCGCCTCGGTCTGTAAATTGCAGCTTGAAATGTTAACAAAGTAAAAATATCTTAAAAGATATTGACGTGCATTAAATTTATTCCAATTCATTTCATTTAACAATTCAAACACGGTGTGGTGCTTACAGGAATCACAAGATATTGGAATCTTGTTGCAGTTTTCATTTACAAATTTGCCATTTAAAACACGCAATTAATTATTTAAAAATACTTTTTCCGTTTTGTTTTGCTTTTCGTGTGTGTGTGTTTTTTGTTTTTTGTTGTTCTTTTTTTTTGTTTTTGTTCTTACTTTTCTATATATTTTTTTTTCTCTAAAACAGATATTTCAATCTTTCGTCAGATTTTCACGAGATATTCAATGAATAAGTTGTAAAACTTATATATATAT
>NC_068995.1:12957515-12958549 GCF_001194135.2 Octopus bimaculoides
ACAAAAGAAAGAGAGAGACCTCGATATTATGTAAATAGAGGAATTTATCTGTAAAAATATGTGACACTTATTTGGTAGCCATGTCTACACATACAACCCCAGAAACAAAGAAGCATTTAATATCATCGTCCAAAATCTTCCACTACTCTATAAGGACCCCAAACTTAAGGAAATTCTGCATAATCATAAAATCATTAAGAGCAGCAAACAACCTAAGACATTAAAGAACACCCTTCACAAATGCTAAATTATTCTCTAGAACAACGGACACAATGGTCGAAAAGTGTGGTCGCCCTAATTGCAGAACATATCCCAGTCTGTTAGAAGGATCGGTATTCCATTTCAGACAAGAGCAAATATTCAAATTCAAATCTAAGTTCACTTGCCCCTTCCAAAACCTTATTTACATAATCAGATTCTCGGTCTGCCATCGAAACTATATTGGTTCGACAGGAATTTCGGTAAGACAGAGATGTACGGTCCACAGACAACAAATATCCTCCCCACAATATCACGAAATATATCTCAGTCAACACATTGATGAATGTGCAGAACGATTACAACCACAATTCGTAATTTTCCCATTTTATCAACAAGTTTTCTGGACCTCAACACAAGTGAGACTGAATAAAGAAGCCTCATTTTTCAAAAAATATAAACCATATGAACCCATAATAAATATAAAAGACATACCCCTTCTATTGTAAGATATAAACCAGAATAAAATACAGACCAAAAATAAAAATTACAGATTTACCTACCCTATACTGTAAAACAAATGAGTGAACAATCATCTCCCCTAGTAACATGCCTTCCCCCCTAGCAATATATCTATTTATGAACCCTTAGCTTGATGAGCAACGCGAAATCGGTTCTGACTTTAATTATGTTGAAAGAACAAAATCTTATTTTATACAAAATTGTATATCTTTATTATTATGGCTCTAATATACTCCTTAATCCTGTAAAACAAATGAGTGAACAATCATCTCCCCTAGTAACATGCCTTCCCCCCTAGCAATATATCTATTTAT
>NC_068995.1:12958889-12961389 GCF_001194135.2 Octopus bimaculoides
TATATATATATATATATATATATCAAGTAACGTTTGTTGCCACTTCAAGATCGCCGTTCCGTACGGAACGGCCATGTTGAAGTCGCAACAAACGTTACTTTTCAATAGAGTTTCTACTCGCATCTCTGACAGATATTTTAGAACTAGGTACGCTGCTTGTTATAAGCACTCTGTATACTTTTACCCGTCAGTTCTTGCACTCTGTATACGTATTTCCATTCTTCTATGCATCCATTATACGTTTTTTTCTCTTCGTTTGTGTATTTACTAAACATTTTTCACTTATTATACACACATATATATATATATATATATATATATACGTATATATATATGATCCAAATAAGAAGAGAAAGAAAGACTTTAAACACATCTTTAATGATCAGTTAGAAGTGTTTCTGCACGAACTGTGCTTTCGGCGCCAGTTCACGCAGAAAGCAGGGTTGGTACAGAAACAATTGTAACTGATCAATATATACATATATTTTGTACGTAAATGTGTGTGTGTGTGGGTGGGTGTGTGTGTGTGTGTGTGTGTGTGTGTGTGTGTGTGTGTGTGTGTGTGTGTGTGTGTGTGTGTGTGTGTGTGTGTGTGTGTGTGTGTGTGTGTGTGTTGTGAATATACATGAATATGAGTATCTATCTATCTATCTATTTATCTATCTATCTATTTATTTATTTTCGTGCATACATATTAAAACACCCACATGTACATACGTATATACTCAAATACATATCAATTAGAATGTACATCTTTAGAACTACATCAGAGAGCATTATTGAGGCTCGGGGTGGCGATGTCGAACGAGCATATTAATTATTGCTATCTTCTTATAATTAACTTGTAGATTTTAAGCGTTGACAATACAAAAGACTTGTTAACTAAGGAAATCTTGACGTTAATATGAATAGCACATTGAAGGCTAGAGGTCACACATATTAAATAACCACACAGTACGCTAGTTTGCCATATACAGGTAGCATTTGGATAGCTAACTAGCTACCTAGCTAGCTAGGCAGATAGACAAACGGAGAAAAAGATAGATATAAGCAGGTTATACTGATAGCGGTGGTGATCAAAATTAAAGACCAATGATCCAATATCTGGAAATTACGGATGAGGGAATAATAGATTCATTTGAAGTATTGGTTCTCCACCGGGATCAGCATGGCCCTTCGGGATCCGTATAAGATTTTGTAAATGTTTACGTGCAAGAAATTAGTTGAACTTCTACACTACGTAAAATATCTTAATTTTTTTATATAAATCCTAATATTATGTAGTTATAAAAATATAGGATTTTTTTTTAAAACAAAGAACGCTTATGAAGGTCCGTTCCAAAATAGGAATCAAAGGGGTCCTTAGAAAAAGCTAATTAAAAACCATTGCTGTTTCTTTGTTGACATTTTCATTCGGTGCAGAATGTGCTACGTGTGTAATTGGTACACTCATTTACCACAAGTATACATGAGGTAGGTGTTGTACTTTAGCGTACCAACCAGTATATGTAATACAATTTGACCAGTGCATGATGGGTACTACGTAGAAGAAGAAAAGACACCCACCTTCAGTCATGAATGACCATAGGGTTGCACCTAGAAAGTTACCTTCTGAGGTACAAGTTTATGGAAGACCAGCAGTCGCCCATTCATACCAGCGTCCCCACTCCAAGCCACCGATGTTGTCCAAGGGAAAGGCAACCGGGCCAATACAGCTTGGCACCAATGACGTCACATCTCATTTCTACAGCTGAGTGAACTGGAGCAGCATGAAATAAAGCATGAAATAAAGTGTCTTGCTCAAGAATACAACACACAGACCGGTCCGGGAATCGAACTTACTATTTCATGATTGTGAGCCCGACACTCTAACCACTGAGCCATGCGTCTACACACTTAACATAGTAAACCATTTTGCATGGGTGTCAGAATATTGTACCATGTTTATGGTTGTTAAAGGTTACTACATGTGTGACTGCTACATTGCTGCTTCATATGATATCATGTGGTATACCATACGGCATGAGTGATACCATAACGTTTCACATGTATACTAATAAACTCGCCTTCCTTTATGACGGGGACATGATGCCATATTCATGGTAGCTGAAATGTACTACATGTAGAGCTACTACATTATGTACAACATGTGTGATTGTGATAACTATATTGTGATAGCATAACGTATCATGTGGGTTAAGAAAATTGTACCATGGGCTGTAAAGCCATTCATGTACTACATGTGCGTTGTGTGTGTGTGTGTGTATGTGGCACATGTATGATGGGTACATCACACCACATGTAGAATAGTGTAAATTATATCACATGTGTTGTTGGTACACTAATGCACCACATGTACACGCGTGTGTCTGTGTATGCGTGTAGTACCCCATGTGTAGTAACACAAGTGTTGTAGGTACAGCGTGCACGCATGATGGGCACATTATACCACATGTGTGAAAGGAAAAGCGTACTGCATGTATAATAGCGAAACCACATG
>NC_068995.1:12969723-12971402 GCF_001194135.2 Octopus bimaculoides
AAGAAAGAAAGAAAGAAAGAAAGAAAGAAAGAAAGAAAGAAAGAAAGAAAGAAAGAAAGAAAGAAAGAAAGAAAGAAAGAAAGAAAGAAAGAAAGAAAGAAAGAAAGCAATGAAGGAAAACAGAAGAATCAAACGTGTATAAGGCGGACGGAAGGAAGGGGGTGAGGGGGATAAAGCGAGAGAGAGTGAGAGAGAGAGAAAAGATGAGAGAGAAAGAGAGAAAAAGCGAGTGAGGGAGAGAGAAAAGATGAGAGAGAAAGAGAGAAAAAGCGAGTGAGAGAGACAGAGAAAGCGAGAAAGAGAGAAAAGCGAGAGAGAGAGAAAAGTGAGAGAGAGAGAGGTAGGGACTGAGAGAGAGAGGGTGAAAGACAGAAACCAAATGCGGAAGGAGATTTGAAGTGTTGCTATGCATCTAAATTTCCTTGACTACAGGGTTTAGTGGAAAGTCTTAGCGTCTATCCAACTCTATCCTTCTCTGCTTCTATCAATCTATTTCTTCTCTCTATCTATTTCTATCTACCTGCCCATTTCTTCTCTCTCTCTCTCTCTATTTCTTCTATCTATCAATACTATTTCTTTCTACACATTCATATATATATATCGCTCTCACAATCTATTTATCTTTCCTCCAATTTGACTATATCTAGGTATATGTTATTGTGTGTGTATATGTGTGTGTGTGTGTGTGTGTCTGTGTGTGTACGTTTATATACAAACAGACGTGCATATATATTTATAGATATATGGGTATAGATATAGATATAGATATATATGTATGTATACACAAACATATGTATATATCCTTCTATGTATTTGTGTGCATACCTCTCAGACTATCATCTATACTCTCTGTCTCTCTCTGTCTCTCCCAGGTATGCACATATATATATAGGTATGTATATAAGTATGTAGTCACAGGTGTGGCTGTAGGTGCAAGCATGGCTGTGTGGTAAGAAGTTTGCTTTCCAGCCACGTGGTTCCGGTTTCGGTCCCACTGCACAGAACCTTGTGCAAGTGTCTTCTCCTATAGTGTCGGGCCGAACACAGGTCTGTGAGTGGATTTAGTTGACGGAAACTAAAAGACAGCTGTCGTATACATGTGTGTGTGTGTGTGTGTGTTTGTACCCTTTCACCGCTTGACAACCGATGTTTGTGTTAACGTCCGTCCCCGTAGCTTTACGGTTCGGTAAAAGAGACCGATAGAATAATTATCTGGCTTAAAAAGAATAAGTCCGACTAAAATTGTTCAAGGTAGTGCCGCAGCATGGTGGCAGTTTAATAACTGAAACAAGTAAAGGATAAAAGATATGTATATCAGTGGCGACTCCGGCACTCGGGCTGTTCCGGCTTGGCCCGAGTATAAATTTAGTAAAGTGAACGTGTATTTGCAAGCTGATTTAATTTCTGCCAACACTCACTTCAAGTATGTAATTGCAGCCAATAATTTGGGCTCCTTTTATTTAGTCCGGCCGCAGTTCTTTTATGTTCGTTCAGCGTCTGGCGGTATCTTAGAAGTGCCCTGTGTCGAAAAATATCATTCGTAGCAGACGTTCTCTCGACATCGTTCACGCATGCCTGACTCGCGCTCAGAAGTTACAGCCCGAATTGTTATCAATAATCGTAAAAGTAATTCAAATTCAATGTTTCTTGAAACAAGAAATTTCTATTGAGATTAGGTT
>NC_068995.1:12971441-12972500 GCF_001194135.2 Octopus bimaculoides
AAAAGACTAAATGGCATCTTTTCTCAAGAGTACAGGCGAAAGTCAAGATTGCTGATGTTTGTGCACTCCGCTGTCGTTATTTCAGTGCTGTTATTTTGTGCGTCTGGGTGTAAAGATCAGTTGTGTTTTGTAGGGTCGCTTTATTTTTACCCTTGATTTATAAATGGAGAAAGACATAGTTAGTGCTAGATATAAAAAAATTAAGCTATTTGGAGTTGGAAATATTGCGGAAAAACGTGAAATTCTTCGAGCAGGCATGTGTCTTATGCGAAATCTTTGATGAGTCCGAGTGACGAAATCGGCCCGGGGCTATAATAGAAGACACATGTCGGAGGTAACACGCCCCAAGACCACATGATTAGGAAGCAAACTTCTTAACCTCACAGCCACGCTTGCGATATGGTCACTAATGGAATGTCTTTCATCATAAGTCTGCTGACCTGAAGAGCAAGCAACACTTCACACAGACAATATGGAAGTTTCTATGTGGTCAATCAGCTGAGAGACACACGCTTTATCGTCTTAAATATTGATAAAGCAAGGCACATTAGATAAAGTATTCCTAAATAGCCTTTCCAATCCGACGTGATGGCCACGATCAGAAAGTCTTTCATCTGCTAGAAATAGCAACCAAATATCACTCAAATCATATTCTATCGCCTTACAAAAAAAAAACGGCTGGAGACGTTAGATAATGTAGTCACTCCTATGAAACCTTAAAACTCAAACGGCTGGTCACGGTTGGAATGCTTGTAATTATATATTAGCTTTGTTTAAGGTTGAACTCTTAGAATTAACGTGCCTATTTTAGTCGTGTCAAACCGGTTAGAAATAGCATTCAAATGTCCCTCAATTTACATCACGCTGTCTGTCTTAGAGAAACAATATAAAGGCTGGATACAGTTAGTAACGTTCTCCTTGATACTACTACTAATACAGCTACTACTACTACTATTACTACTACTACTACTACTACTACTACTACTACTACTACCCCCACCACCACCACCACCACCGCCGCCGCTGCTGCCGCCACCACTATCACCACCACCACCACCA
>NC_068995.1:12972510-12974507 GCF_001194135.2 Octopus bimaculoides
CACCACCACCGCCGCCGCTGCTGCCGCCACCACTATCACCACCACCACCACCATCACCACTACCACCACCATCACCACCACTATTACTACCACCACCACCACCACTGCTATTACTACTACTACTACTATTACTGAAACTACTACTACCACCACCACCACAACTACTACCGCCGCCGCTGCTACCACTATTACTGCTGCTGCTGCTATTACTACTACTACGATGACAACTACTACTACTACTACTACTATTGACTTGCGTTGCTTTGGTCGGGCACGATGATGGAGGCGCCACCTATCCCGTTTAATAATAGGCTCCGTGTAGCATTGTTCCATCGTTTTGTATTTCAAAGCAAATAAATACCTTGGGGTTGCTGATCCCCACTTAAATAGGGAAAGGAACGTTTATATGGTCGGTGGCTGGGCTGTTTTAGAAATAGCAGCTAGATTTCCTTTTAAATCACGCAAAGAAAGAGACAGTTGGGTGAAGATGGATGAGAATGGGAGGGAAAGAGAGACGGGAAACGGAGAGAAAGAATGTGTGAGAGGGGGGAAAGAAGTGTGAGGCAGACAGACAGACAGATAGATAGTCAGAAAGAGACTGGGAGAGAGAGAGGGGGAAAGAGACAAAGGAAGACAAAGAGAGACAAAGAGAGACAGAGATAGACAAAGAGATAGACAGACAAAGAGTGGATGAGAGGGAAAGAGAGAGAGGAAGAGAGACAGAAATAGATAGAGATAGACAGAGAGACAAAGAGGCTGACAGAGAGAGAAGGAGAGAGACAGATACACAGACAAGGGTAGATTGTATTGTTGCAGTTACAATGCTCTTCTTTTTATTTTTATTATTTTTTTTTTTGTCATAGGTCAGCTTGGTCAGAGTTGGCCAGACTTAGGGTTAAACAACAACGGCTATGATTGCTGAGGGTTACATTTTCGTCTGCCCTTAAAACGCAAGCGTCACTAAGAATATTCCGTTCCTGATTTTGTTTTTCTTATACGTACATCGTCTGTTACTAGAAGCAGTCTACGAGACTGCAGACGAGGAAAAACAAGTATCAGACGATTGAACGGACCCCAGTAGTTACTTCAAGTGATTGTTGAAATAAGATGGGATGGTCACGACTGGAAAAAACACTGGTAATAAACAACACGCACACGAACACACACACACACACACATATGAATATTCATAAAAGCACGTACACATACATTCGTGCACCCCGCCGTACGTATATGCACATGCGTACAAAGACGCCTGCACACAATGTCTTCCATTGTAGCAGACGACTTTTACAGAAGGTAGTAAAAGTCAGTAAACCGAAAAAAGCAAACATCAGACCATCAGAGCAACAGAACATCGGAATATCAGAATATCAGAATAGCAGAACATCAGAACGGCTAAGTGCTGTATGGACGCGAATGTTGTGTGTTTAATATACGTTATGTATGAAGCTATACGTTGTTTCAGCCGACATATGCTGTACCAACAGCAGTCACAACATCAGCTGAAGTATAGCTTAAGCAAAAGGTGCACTACTATTGCAGCAGTTTTCACTTCTTCCCGCCACTTTTGTCTAACGTTAATAATAATGTCGGTCTGCGTTTGTCGACATTACTAGTTTTCACAATATCCTGGCCGTCGTCATCCAACGATCAGCGAACGGTGGTACAGGCTCAGAGTTTATTTAATTATTCTGGGGGAATTTTTGACTATACTCTTTCCTCTTCTACTGCTGCTGCTACTACTACTACTACTACTACTACTACTACTACTACTACTACTACTACAACTACTTTTACTACTACTCATACTGCTGCTTATGCTCCTGCTGCTACCATCCATCACTTTCTGCCTGTCGCAATATATACAGGCGTGTGTGTATACAGAAATGTATACATACATATCTATATCTATTTATCGGGATATAAATTCATATATATATATATATATATATATACACATACATTTATATATATATATATATATATATATATAT
>NC_068995.1:12975436-12976458 GCF_001194135.2 Octopus bimaculoides
GTAATGGTGCAGTATGTTACTATACGTCTAGCTATGTATGCTTTATTCTAACAATATATAACTGCTTGCATATACATATGGGAACAGACATATATCTGTATATCTATGTATATATGCATATATGTGCGTGTGTGTGTATGTGCATGTGTATGTTCGTATGTATGTAAGTGCACCTGCTTGTGTACGTGTGCATGTGTGTGTGTCTTTGTGTGTCTGTGTGTGTGTGTGTGTGTGGTTGTGTCTGTGTTTGTGTATGTGTGGGGGCTTGGGTCAGCGTGTGTGTGTGTGTGTTCGTGTTTGTATGAAAGCCACACAGTCTATAGATGTGGCATATTTCAGCTGTGTATTCAGAACAAAATGCCACATGTATTTATTTGAATATAAGTCTATACGCATGTTTGCATGTGTGTGTGTGTGTGTGTGTGTGTGTGTGTGTGTGTGTGTGCGTGCGTGCGTGCGTGCGTGCGTGTGTGTGTGTGTGTGTGTTAGCGTTACTGGCTCATGTAACAACAGTCAGAAGATTCCATTTATCTACCCGAGTAGAACTTGCGCGCGTACACACATACACACACACGCACACACACGAACAACACAAACCTAAGCAAAAGTAAAATGTAACAAAATAATAAACATGACTACAAAATATATAATTACGTATAATTACGTATAATTACGTATAATTACGCTATGAGGAAGGAATACAGAAGTGTGGCTACGTGCGTCCGTGTTCGTAGTGCGTGGGGCAATGGAATAAATGCACATATAAATACACATATATATACATCTATATATATACACAATTATATATGTATATGTATATATCTGTATAAATATATACATGTGTATAGATAGATATATATATACATACATAAGTACATACATATTAAGTATATATTATACATATACAAGTATATACATATATTTATATATGTATATGTATATGCATATACATATAAATATATATATATATGCGTGTGTGTGTGTGTCTGTGTGTGTGTGCGTATATGTACATATGTATCTAT
>NC_068995.1:12978771-12980904 GCF_001194135.2 Octopus bimaculoides
ATATGTATGTATGTATATGTGGGTGTGCGTGTGTGTGTACAGATATATTTATATATGTATATGTAATATGTGCGGGCGTGCATATTGTATATATGTATATACGCAAGCAGACATATACAGACACATGTACACACTAGTTGTAAATATAAACTCTTACATAGACAAATTTAAGTAAATGCTACTCATTATGCATAAATGCCAAAGTGTGTATATTTGTATATATATATACATACAGACGTTTACACAAACATGCATATGCGTATATATTTCGGTGTAGTATATGTTTGTGAGATAATATGCTTCTATGTGTGTTACACTTCTGTAAATGCATGTCATACATACAATAGATACATACTTACATAAATACATATATATATATATATATATATATATTTATATACACATACATATATATACATATGTGTGTGTGTGTGCACGCGTGCTTATTGCAAAGTATAAATGATAACCGGCAAGAGCCGGGAAAACGGAGCACGCGCGCGCGCACACACACACACACACACACACACACTCACACACACACACTCACACACACACACACACACACGTGTGTAAACTTGATACTACAGAAGCACACAAAATTCTATGATTTATACACGTATACATACGCACACAAGCACAGCTGCAATACGACATACGTATATACACTTCCACAAACACACAAAACAATGCACCAAAACACACAGGCACTTGCACACACACACACACACACACACACACACACACACACAAGTACATAGGCATGCATACAGAGGTAAATGCACAATCGCATCAGTAACAATACATGCAGAGTCATGCAAACATGCATATGCACTCGCACAGATTGGACACATGTGCAGCGAGCTGCACTGAAAGAAAAACACAGAGATATGTATATATACGGAGTTACGTATACCATACACACACGCACACGCACACGCACAGACAAATACACATGCACGTACACATGCTCACACATACACGAAGCACACACATACAAAGACACACAGACACGTGCACACTTATATAAAACATCAAATACCCGCTTAATGCTCACAGAGTAGAACACACACACACATACACACACATGAAAATTTACACACTCTGATACACGCACGGTAAGGCACTCTCACACACACACACACACACACACACACACACACACACATACACAGAAACACTCACACCTACGCACGCACGCGCATGCATGCACACACGTACACACACATTGTCTTTCCTTACAACACGCCCACAGAATCCCAACCAAAATACAGGGACACGCATGCACATACAAACATACACACACACGCATACACATGCATGCACGCATGCACACTAACACATGCAGAAAAGCACATACACACACATACATACATGCATACATACATACATACATACATACACGCAGAGTAACGCACATGCACAGACGTACTCTCACAAACTCAGACACAGACATATATACACACAAACTTCTGCACACTGACAGAAGCATAACCCACATACATACGCATATACATACATACATACATACATACATACATGAAAGGAGAGCGGGAGAGAGAGAAAGAAACACATACATAGACATAGAGAAGCGTACACATACACACACGCACACACACACACAAACACACACAAATACATACATATACGCATAAGTACAGTGCCCCGCCCAAAACATAGACAGTGACACACACAAACACAAACATATGTACACTCACAAACACACACGTACACACACATTACCGCACACAAACCACAAACAAACACATACATACATACATACTCATACATACACACACATACACACACGTACATACACACACATATACAGAGTGCTCCACACAAACCAGACAGACATACAGACACACAGCGATACTCACACGCACAGACTCACTCGCATACACGCAAATACATACAAATACACACAGGCACATAAAGCGTGCTACACACAAACTACAGGCAGACAGACACAGCGTGACAATTAAACACACACACACACACACACACACACACACACAGCCATACAAACATACATGGATACACTCCTATGTTATGTGCGAGGCTGGGATCTTCCAGCGAAAAGTCAGGCTGTAGCTGTCAGTTTGGTTTCTAGCAAGACTTGGTGGTCGGTGTTGT
>NC_068995.1:12981564-12984588 GCF_001194135.2 Octopus bimaculoides
ATTAAGAAATACTGCTGATTCAGAAGGAGCATGAGAAATTGACAGAAAGAGAGGGGGAAAGAAAGGGACAGAAACACAGAAATAAAGAAGGTAGAGGGAGAGAACAACTAAGTCACAGTTACAAAGAGGGTACAAGAAAATCAGAGAGAGGGGGAGAGAGGGAAAGAAAGATAGGCAAAGAGAGAGAGGCAAAGAGAGAGAGGCAAAGAGGGAGAGAGGCAAAGAGAGAGAGGCAAAGAGGGAGAGAGGCAAAGAGAGAGAGAGAGCGGCAAAGAGAGAGAGAGAGGCAAAGAGAGACAGAGAGAGGCATAGAGAGAGATAGAGGCAAACAGAGAGAGAGAGGCATAGAGAGAGAGGCAAAGAGAGAGAGGCAAAGAGAGAGAGGCAAAGAGAGAGAGAGAGAAAGAGAGAGAGAGAGAAAGAGAGCGAGAGAGAGAGAGAGAGAGAGAGAGAGGCAAAGGTTTGAACTTATGTCGAACTTATATTAACAGGCATGTTGACTGCTACAGTTGAGTATACACATAACTCCTAAGATATATGCGTGTTTGTGTGTGTCTGTCTGTTTCTATGTGTATGTGTGTTTGTATATGCATGTTTTGCTTTTAGTCGGGTTTCTAAACGAATATGTGTGGTGTTGAAACGGAATATAAGACGATTAGGAATAAGGCCAGTGTATATTCAAGTTGAGTTGTATTTTGTACGTCACATTACTATATTAGATCTTTGGCAAAACAAAGATACACAATTAAAATTGAGAGGACAAGTATTAAGTCAGTGTAGGTGCTACTGGGTTCGAATTATCAAGGTTTGGAGTATTTCATTTTTGAGCGAAATCAGCGATGCTGGAGCATAATAATATTTTTATCAAAAATATTTTGGTATTTGTGCTGAAGGGGAAAGTGTTCGTTCAATAAAACATAATTCAGCGATGGGGGTACAACAACTATACTGGAGGGCATCTTATACCAAATAATGATTTATTCTCTATTTCTACGTGTGTTGATTTTAACAGTTTCTTCAGTGTATGAATGTGTATAAATGTTTCCTTTAAAATCTATTTCAACGAAGCGTATCATTGCAATATTTCGAAGAATCATTAACAGTTCCTTTGTTAGCATAGAGATCTTATCCACCTGAATCATATATTCTTGACCAAATGGTTATCTATATTCTTGGGAATAGGATTAGATTGCATATCGAAGTAGTTTAGTGCTTCAGAAAGTATTTCTTATAAATTTAATATTTATTATGATTGGTAGACCAAAATCTTTGAAGAATATACATAAATTTTGATAAGTCAGTTAGATGTTTGAGTTATAAAGGAACAGAAGAACACTGTGTTTATTACGGTGATTTTAGTTTTAAATTCTATAGTAAAAATAAAACAATATTTTCACTGATTTCAACTCAATCATAAACCCCCATGATTACGTCAAAGGGCATGTTGGGGGGGGGGGGTTAATGCATATAAAATAAACTACAATAATAATATAATAGAGTACAATACACTAATATGGTATACATAATATATAATGCTAAAATTCAGATTACATATGGTTATATCAATCTTTATATAATTTAAGGGATTATAAGAGAACTTCTGACAATGTGTGTATGAATGTATATACTTGTGTGTGTGTGTGTGTGTGTGTGTGTGTGTGTGTGTATGCACGCATTTATGCAAATACATATATATGTACGACTACTGTATTCTTATAAAACACTTTTAGATATATGTAATTATTCAGTTTATTTCAAGATTTCTTGCCAACAGAGAAAGAACCGGTTTCTAACCTAGATCCAAGGCTCCTTCATTGGAATATCGACATCAACAACAGGGTATTTTGTATGTATGTATGTATGTATGTATTTCTAAATATCATTTCTATATGTATACATGTATGTGTGCATGTCTGTATGTATGCAAGCATGTATGTATATACGCATCTATGCATATATGTATACATGTATGTACGTACATATATAAGAGTATAAATAAATACGTGTATATTACATGTATATAAGTATAATATACGTAAATCCCTTCGTTGGCAGAAATAATAAGCAGAAAATTCTTCTGATTTTGATGGGTGGTCAGCAAACATCAACCATATCAAAGCAGGTAGTCTCCTTTATGTTTTTTGTGTACAAAGAGAAGAACAAGGTGTATTTACATCTGTTTAAACTTCCACGGCATAAGACAGAGAATGTATAATTTAACTATTTTAATTCATCTCAGCTTTTCTAATACAAGCTGTGCTGTACATAAATATTCATTAATTATTTAATTACACCACGGACAAAGGCATGATATGCATATTAGCCTAGCTATTACAGAAAAGTGAATGATGCAAATAGCGACTTGCCAGAAGCATTCGTTGAAAACCGATGAATTACGAGTATTTGTCCATTGATGAATGTTCAACAAACCATGAAACATGTCAAGGAATCCTCCTTTATTTATGCTTTACCGATAAGAGTGCAGCGTGTAACAGATCTGTGTAGAATGTCGCTACATTAAATTTATCTTATCGTTCATTTTATAATTTAAATACAGATATATATAAATACATACAAATGATATATGAACATATGCATGTATACATACATATATTTACATACCTACATCTACATGTATATATAGATACATATTCGGGTACAGGACGTTAGACAAATGAACGGGAGCATAAAAACAAAACGGAATTTGTTTACAGACAACAGAGCGAACACATTGGAAAACAAACAAGTCTGTATATGTATATGCATGTATACATGCATATGCTTAAATATCATTTGTATTTATTATATCATCGAACGCACGCGTCCATTTGCAAGTAAGTTTCAACTTTATATAAATAAATATATATACAGTATGTATGTGTGCGTGTACGTTCTTGTGAAGTGTGTATGCGCAAGTGTACATACGTGTGATGTGTGTACTTACACGTGTATGGCTCAGTATAACTATATATGAAAGTGGGAATATATATATATATATATATATGTATGTATATATATATATAT
>NC_068995.1:12984867-12985611 GCF_001194135.2 Octopus bimaculoides
CAGTTGAAAAAACTTTGATAATGTAAATACGTTAATAGTTACCAGGGGTAGCAAAAATCACACAAAAACTAGGATATCACACCCGTTTTATAGGTAGAAATACCAAGTTAAAGTGATGTATTTTGAGTAGATATGAATAATAATAATAATAATAATAATAATAATAATAATAATAATAATAATAATAATAATAATGATAATAATAATAATAATAATAATAATAATAATAATAATAATAATAATAATAATAATAATAAATGGAGCAAAACGCATATAAACAATAAGTTCCTTTATGTATATATACGCATGTATGTTTGTATGTATGTACGTATGTATATATGTATGTGTATGTATGTACGTATGTACAATAGTGTGACAGAGAGAGAGAGAGAGAGAGAGAGAGAGAGAGAGAGAGAGAGAGAGAGCATGCATCTGTGTGTGTGTGGCATGTGTATGTATCTATACGTTTGTTTTACATTCGTGGGCAAGTGTATCTGTGCGTCTCTGTGTTAGTGAGTGTGTCTCTGTGAATGCGTGCTTATGCGTGCGTGTGCGTGCATATGTGTACGTATGTATGCATGTGTGCACGTGTCGGCTACGTAGCTCTGTTCGTGCGTACGTGCGCGCGTCTGTACACATGCATCGGGTACATAATTCCTGTCGCAGCACAAAATCCACAAATTCAGCAGAAATCTTCTGGAAGTGACTTGCAAGTTATTTATTCCTTCATATATATATAAGATC
>NC_068995.1:12985647-12987897 GCF_001194135.2 Octopus bimaculoides
TATATATATATGCATATATATGTATATGTATATATATATAATATATATATTTGTATGTATATGTATATATATATATATATATATACATATACATACACGATATATTTTTACTTATTATGTTTATTATGTTTATTTATATGAATACATGTGTATTTATACATTTATTTGTTTATATATTTATATATGTTTATATTTATATTTGTAAATTTATATTTCTTTGTCGATTTTCTTATTTCTGGGATGCTGAGTGTCAATGAGTGAATAGTAAGATTGGTGGTTCAGGTATGGAATTTTGAGAATGCTACTTTTGGTTAAAATATGGAATATATAAATAAGTAAATGAATGAATAAATAAATAAGTATGTAAATAAATAAATGAATATGTAAATAAATAAATGGATTTAATAAATAAATAAATAGATAAATAAATAGATAAATAAATAAATGAAAATGAAAGATTGAAAGAAAATAAGAAAGAAACAAGGCATGGAAGGAATAAAGGAAAAAGTAAAGAAGAGGAAAAGAATGATGGAAAGGAAGAATGGAAGGAAGGAAGGAAGGAAGGAAGGAAAGAACGAACGAACAAACGAACGAACGATGGATGGATGGATGGATGGATGGATGAATGGATGGATGGATGGATGGGTAGGTAGAATAAAGGAAATAAACAAAGTGTATTTGAAAGAAAGAGTGAAACAAGAATAGGGGAAGAAAGAAAGAAAGGAAGGAAGAAAGAAAGAAAGAAAGAAAGAAAGAAAGAAAGAAAGAAAGAAAGAAAGAAAGAAAGAAAGGAAAAAAGATATAAGTTGTGAAGACAGATAGACAGAAAGATAGAAAGAGGATGGGAAAGATAGAAAGGTGGTAAGAAAATAAGAAAGACTGAAAAGGGAAACAGAAAATTGTAAATATGAATCATATTATTATCATTATATTTGCTATAAATATATCTGGATTGTGGATTACACACACTTCTGTAGAGACAACACTGCTATAAACATTTCTGTAGAGTCAACACTGCTATAGACAGAAGTACTGTTAAAAGTACCAAGTATTTTGTAAGTTTGCAACGGTTGGCTTTTTAGCGTTTGTTGAATAGAAATAAAGGTTGGGTTTTGTACCAGCAACCACACCCGTATTGGGTGTTTGTCTGTTTCGAAAGGATGAGGGTGGTTGTGAGCTGAGTGATGTTCGTCTAGGTTGTGTGTACCACAACGCTTTTGGTTGGGGGTAGTAGTTGATAAAGAAATCTCTGAAATCACTCCAAAAAATTATATATTGTCATCAAATCTTGTATACTTTAGGTATTGCAATATATATAAATGAAATATTTAAGCAATGTGTTAAGGAGTTAAGTAAAATATGTAAGGTGATGTAAGGCAACGAATGAAATCAAAAAGAGAAAAGATACCGTATTAACTTGCATAGTTTGTTTAATAATCCTATAATATTTCGGGGGAAATTCTCCTTTTCAAATAAGAAAGAAAATTATCAAAGAGTTCAAAGAAATGTGTTGTTACCCGTAGGCCATTTTAGAATGGTGTGATGAAAACATTTCTGCATTAGTGGTATTAACTGTTGTAGCTGATTGTGTTTGATAGTATCAATAGTAGCAAGCAGTATGATGTGACAACAGGAAGACTAGTAGATGACGTAGCATAACAATTTAGTACGGGTGTGTAAAGGGTCGGTGAGAAAGGTCACTGAATAATAGACAAACTTTGAGGTAATGTTAGTGAGTAGGTAAGATATTTTGAGAATTTATTTGTTCAAATAGGGTAGCTTGTACAAAGCTGTAGGACGTGGTAAAATACGCTTGCCGCGATGTGGTGAATGTGTGTAAGAAATAATTTAAAAAGGTGAGAAAATGGGAATAGAGGAAAGATATGTGAAGCGAAGTAATTAGAAAAGCTAGTTCGTATTCAGTTCGGTTCTTTTGTTGATTTTTGGTTTATGCTTCGTGATAACAATAGCCTCCTTGATTCCGAAGTTACCAGTATTCCGGGCAATAGCTAAAGTGATATACCTACTTCACAGTTACGGTATCTGTCGAGGTTTTTCTGGACCAGGAAAACGCGGATATGTAGATGTTCCTTAATCCGGGCATGAATTGTCTGGATTGTGCTGCTGGTATAGCGATCCCTACATCTAACGCATTTTATCTGGTACACTATATATGTAGGTGTGTGCGCGAGTGTGTGTGTGTGTGTGTGTGTGTGTGTGTGTGTGTGTGTGTGTGTGTGTGTGTGTGTG
>NC_068995.1:12988146-12990430 GCF_001194135.2 Octopus bimaculoides
CTCTCTCTCTCTCTCTCTCTCTCTCTCTCTCTCTCTCTCTCTCACACACACTTACTCCCTCTCTCTCTCTGCGAATGGATTTTCAAATGATGCTGGTAGTAGCCCCGCTAAGATGTGATTGTTTAAGGAAGCAGATGTTCCCATGGTGATTGTTGCACATTTTATGTTGTGGACCTTTTGGGGTATACGTGAAAGATATAAGTATAAATATTTATCAACAAAGTTTCAATGTACATACATGTATATAGTTATTCGTATATTTGCACACTCACGCAGACACACACACAGACAAGCGCGCACGCATGCTTATATAATCACTCTTCATTATCCACTTCCATGCATATATTTGTCTAGTAACACCTCTAATTTGTATACATGTTCGCTATTAATTCCTATCAGTATATCTCAAAATAAGATCGTTGGTTGCAGTTGAGTCGATAAAATTTTATCCAACTAACTGACAGTCAACAATCCCAATCCAATTATAATTCCAAATCCATGACCATATTATTTAACTAACTAGAATCTGCTAATTCAAAAACACCACCATTCAGAGCTGGAACATATTGATGAAATTAAGAGAAGAACTATGTAATTATTTACGGATTGTGTTACGTTGACATGCAATGTTTTTGTCTATCGCTTCGTTGACTTTCTCTTTGTGTATAGCATTGTTCAATTATTATGGTTTAAATATAACTTTGTTGATTTGCATTAGCCTCCATAGTTTGTTGGGTTTTGTATTGCAAGGCACTCTCTCTCTCTCTCTCTCTCTCTCTCTCTCTCTCTCTCTCTCTCTCTCTCTCTCTCTCTCTCTCTCTCCTCTCTTTCTCTCTCCTCGCTTTCTCCTCTCTATTTATCTATCTATCTACCTCTATCTCCATCTGTCTCTGTCTCTCTAGATACAGCTTTGTTGAATCAACACAACGTTGCGAATAGGGTAACATCCGGAATTAAATGAAACTAGAGGCATTGAGACAGTCCATAAAAGAATTCACAGATGTCGGTAAGATGCAGTGAGGAGAGAAGAATTTAACGAATCAGGCCCATGCTCTTCGGTTGAAGGCGAAACGGAGAGAAAGTGCGGTGTTGTTACTTTGCGTACACACTAGTAAATAATGAAGGGATTGAAGTGAAGGAGTAATATTATATGATGTGGTAGCGGGAGGTGATGAGCTGCGGCTGAGGTGTTATAAAAGTATCAAGAGGGTGGAGAACGTGGTGAAGTAATGTATAAAGAAAGCCGCTATTACAAAATGAAGGTGAATGAAACAATGACACAAGACGAGTAGAAGGAGGAGGTGGTGTTCAGTTCGAGGAAGGGAGGCGTAGACAAAAATAAAGGTAGTGGGAGGCAAAGAAAACGTACACAGCATGGATTCATTAAATTACAATGCATATTCTTTTAATTGTTTCAGTCATTTGACTGCGGCCATGTTACAGCACCGCCTTAAAGGATTTCAGTCGAAGAAATCGACCCTAACTCTAACCCTAAATCTTATTCCATCTTTTGCCGAACCGCTAGATTACGAGGACATAAACACATCAGCATCGGTTGTCAAACGATGGCGGGGGGGGGGGGACGAACACAGACACACACATACAAATATTGCGCGCGCGTGTGTGTGTGTGTGTGTATGTGTGTGTGTGTACAGATTCTTAACATTATTTTTTAATGGTTTGTGTCAGACTAAATAAGGTACTGACCATTTCAGGATCTCCGTGGTGAGTGAAAACAAAAGAGAAAGTTGTTCTCAGTCCAGAGAGCTGGCAAAAATGCTTACAGTTTGTGGACTCCGCTACATGGCTGTTGGTGTCAAACCAGGCGATATTTATGCGCAACGCCAGAACGATATCGCCGATGGAATTCCATAGAGTTTGTCAAATTTCACTCACAAAGATTTAGTTGACCCGAATCCGGTGTAGAAGACGTCTGCACTATGGAGATTGAATCCGAAACCCCATATTTGCGAAGCGAAATACCTAACCACATTGCCATTCTTTCGCCCATTCAGATAAATCGTTTATAGCTTTGTTGTAATGTTTATGTAGTTTATCTGGCCCTTTTGAACTGAAATGTGTATACATTCGTTGAACTACAATGGTATGTATAGCATTATTGACTTGCAGTGCTGTATATAGCTTCAATGCATTACATTGCTCTCTCTCTCTCTCTCTCTATCTCTATCTCTCTCTCTCTCTCTCTCTCTCTTTCTTTCTCTCTCGCTATATATATTTATATATATATGCGTGTGTGTATGTGTGTACATATATATATATATAT
>NC_068995.1:12990440-12993038 GCF_001194135.2 Octopus bimaculoides
TTTCTCTCTCGCTATATATATTTATATATATATGCGTGTGTGTATGTGTGTACATATATATATATATATATGTATATATACATATATATACATGTATATATATATATGGGTTTTATATGAATTATATGTCTAAATGTATACATGCGTGCGCCAGTAAGTTCATGTGTATGTGTGTGTGTGTGTGTACACCCTCTTTCAATTGAAATGCTATATATAGTTTCGTGAACATCCAATGGAATGTTTAGAGCTTTGCTGGCTTACAATGGCGTATATAGCCTCGTTGCTCGTTGGATTTGCAATGTTGTTATATAGCTTCGTTCGCAATGTATAGATTTATATATAGCCACTTTGAATTGAAATACTGTGTATAGCTTCGTTGAAATGCAATGCATGTGTATAGCTTCAATGAATTTGTTTGGCGTGTATATGTTTGTTGAAAGCTGTGTATTGGTTTGTTGACTGGCAATGCATAGTATGTATAGCAAGTGTTTATCTTGTAGAGACACCCTCTCCGTTAGTGAATGAAGCTAATCAACCATTGACGAATTCATCTGATAGGGAGGACAAAAATTAAGCATTTCATTCTAATTATCCATTTATCCAGCTTGCACAAAAGAAATAAATCAATAACGATCAATTGATTGATTAACCTGACGACAGAGAGCGTGATTGGTAGAGATGTATGGGATAGTGGACAACTCGCCTGGACGATGCAGGTTCTAATGAATTAAGCATGTAAGAAGACTCTTCGTAGTCGCTAGATCCGGTAGAAATAGAAGCCATTTCTTCCTCAACTTATAGTCTGCCGCTTTAAATAAAGGAGGACACGTTAACTTAGTCTAAATTTCACACTTTCCTGAAAAAAAAACATATGATGGAATGGTCACTGCTAGAATGCATTGCACTCCGGTTCTAAAGGATCATTTAAGAAAACTCACCAGACGCAGGAGTGGCTGTGTGGTAAGTAGCTTGCTTACCAACCACATCGTTCCGGGTTCATTCCCACTGCGTGGCACCTTGGGCAAGTGTCTTCTACTATAGCCTCGGGCCGACCAAAGCCTTGTGAGTGGATTTGGTTGACGGAAACTGAAAGAAGCCCGTTGTATATATGTATATATATATATATATATGTATGTATATGTGTTTGTGTGTCTGTGCTTGTCCCCCCAGCATCGCTTGACAACCGATGGTGGTGTGTTTACGTCCCCGTAACTTAGCGGTTCGGCAAAAGAGACCGATAGAATAAGTACTAGGCTTCCAAAGAATAAGTCCTGGGCTCGATTTGCTCGACTAAAAGGCGGTGCTCCAGCATGGCCGCAGTCAAACCACTGAAACAAGTAAAAGAGTAAAAGAGAGTATCGTAAGATCTGGTAAAAGTAACAGCTAATTTTCCCTCCATTTATATTCATCCATCTTAAATAGGTGAAAGATACTTTAAACCTTAATTTCAGAGTTGTTGAAATAAGAGGCAATTTTCCCTCAATTTAGATTCTGCTGGCTTATATATAGGAAAGACACGCTTAGTCTCAATTGCACAGTCTCTCAAAACATAACTGATGCGATGATTATGGTTATAACGCTTTTCGTGCAGGTTCTAAGGATTTAAAAAGGAAGAGAAACTCCTTGCAGTCGCTAGGTCCGGTAGAAATAGCAGTCCAATTACTATTACACTAGTGTTTTTACCGAGTGTAATATATGGGTGCGGGCAAAAGGAAATTTTACCCTTAATTTATATAGCAATAAGAAAATGGAGGGGAATATGTGGTACTCATCAACTTGCAGACATTGTATTATGACAATTTGCCTGTTTATTTTCAAACTAAGAGGACAGGAAAATAAAAACAATAGACAAACGCATATGACATATTATGTCATATCAGTAATAAAAAATTAAAAAGGATATCTAGTGACCGAAGAAGGAACAATGTCTTACAGCTGTTTCAGCCTAGGGGTGATATGCCTCATTCTATATAACTCCAGTAAACTGGAGTAATTGATAGATGAAATGGATGAAAATAGAGGTACATGTATGGTTCTCTAGGCCTCTTTAGAGATTTACAAAGTTCATGGAGTTAATTAACAGTATACAAATATAAACATATATATGTATATTCATATATATACTTATATATATATGTGTGTGTGTGTGTGTGTGTGTGTATATATACATATAAATACACACATAGATAGATAGATAGATAGATAGATAGATAGATAGATAGATAGATAGATAGATAGATAGACAGACATTGTGAAGACTCTTCAGTCGTTGACGACGGATGAGCGGTGCCCAATTTCTTGCTGGACAACATGGACAAATGATTTGTGTGTAGTGATCAAATGATCGTGCTGTATATGACATTAGCTCACAGCCTCCATCAAATCGTTGCCAGTACAGGTGCACTGTGTGCCACGTGTCTGATGTCGAAATGAACTCAGAGTAACGTGAAATGAAAGTGTTTTGCTCGACAACACAACGCACCACTCAGTCCGGAAATTGAAAACACGATCTCATCATCCTGAGAGCAGCAACCTCACTAGTGTGTTTGTGTGTGTGTGTTTGCGTGTGTGTGTGTGTGTGTGTGTGTGTGTGTGTGT
>NC_068995.1:12993270-12996270 GCF_001194135.2 Octopus bimaculoides
CATACATATTTACATGATTATATATATATATATACATATATAGATTTGCAGATAGATAGATAGATAGATAGATACATACATACATACATACATACATACATACACACATACATACATACATACATACATACATTTGCAGACAACACATGTATATAGATATATGCATGCATATATGTATGTGTGTATGTATATATATATTTTTCATATATACATATATATATATAGATAGATATAGATATATATACACGTGTATACATGTATATACACATAGAAATGTATATATGTGTTTATAGATGTATGTATGTATGTGAACTTATTTCTGTCACTTATTGTAATCCATCCATCCATGTACCATTATATTTGTCCATCATTGCAATCAAGTTATCTAGTCACCCGCATAGCCATCCATCTGTTCAACTGATCGCTCATCCAGTTCGTTCATCCACCGTTCCATCCGTCCATCATTCCAATCATCTGGTTATCTTATCACTTATACAACTATCATTTCATCCATTCATTCCTGCATCCATCCATCCATCCATCCATATGTCCTTATGGTCATTCAACTGTTATCTATCCATCCATCCGTCCATCCACCTGTTGATCCATCTGCCGGTCCATCCATCTATCCATTTAACAACCTCTCCATCTCGTTCTCCAGCCTTCTGTCCGCAACCTCCACCGATTCATCAGTCCATCAATCTATCCATCTATACATTGAACTATCCAACCAGCCGGCCACCCGGGCATTCGTCAACTTTTTCCGCCATCCTCTTTCTCTGCGAATCCATCCGATCAGCTAACTCTCTATCGAGTATTCCATCTAACTGGCTACCCATACACCCATTCCTCTACGCATCCGTCTACCCGTCCATTCATTCATCCGTTTATCAGGACCATCCGTTCAACTATCTGTCTGTTCGTTAATCTTTTTATCTAACCATCCATTCAAAAACCAATCCAAGCGTCTACACACTAATCCATACGTTTAATCCGACTATTTAGCAATCAGATCATCTGCCTGTCCATCCATCCATCCATCCATCCACCGATCAATCAATCCATCCATCCATGTTTTTAACCAACCACCCGTCTAACCATCCACTCATACGTCCATCTTTCCATTCATTGATGCTGACTACCCAACGATCATTTCGTCCACACACACAGAAACATTTACGTCCACTTATATATATATATACATTTACAAACACACACACACACACACACACACACACACACACACACACACATACACATGCATACATCTATATAATCCAGCTAGTCAACCATATTTTCATCCATTTCAGCTGACAATCCAGTGATCAGTTGATTCCCCCCACACACACACACATACATATACACTTGCACATACACATACATACACATACATACACACACATTCACAAATACATACGTTTACACCCACACATACATACATACATACATGCATACATACGTACGTACACGTACATACATTCACATAATCAATCTCTCCATCAAAATTTCCATCCATCATTCCACTCAGCCATTCGTCCATCTGTCAACCCATTTAGTCATGCGTCCACACGTCCATCTTGCCCCACACCACCCATCAACAAATCAATCCATCTATTCACACATCCATTCATCAATCCACGCACCCACCACCTGGCTAACCATTCACATATCCAATCAGACCCAAATACCAGCCGCACAAGCATGTTGGTGTTTTATTTAGACCCGCTGTTTGACTCAGATTCGGAAGCTAACAATGTGATGTGATGCGATGGGTTGTGATTGATTTGACGTAGAGGGATGTGATGGATGTGATTCAGGGGGAATGTGACTGAAATGATGTAGTGGGATGTGACTGACGTAATGTAATGGGATGTGATTTGTGTGATGTGGTGGGATGTCTTTGATGTAATGTAGGAGTGACTGATGTGATGCACTGGGATGAGATTGATGTGATACGGTGCGATGTGATTGATGTGATATAGTCGGATGTGATTGATGTAATGTAGTGGGGTGAGATTGGTGTGGTGGGATAGGATGTGACTGATGTGATATGGTGAGTTGTGATTGATCAGATGTAATGGGATGTGAGTGATGTGATTGATATGATTGATGTGATGTGATTGATGTGATGTGATTGATGTGATGTGATTGATGTGATGTGATTGATGTGATAGGGTTTGTTATGGGAAGATATAGTGGTTGGGGATAGAATGTGATGGGTAGGATAGAGTGGCATGGAATTGGGTGGCAATAAGATGACGTGGGATTTAAGGGCTGCAGTATGATGTGAAAGGATGTGATGAAATATGATGGCACTGGGTGGAACCGGATGGAATATGGTCGGAGTATGATTGACATGTGACGGAGTAATATGTGATGAGATGTCTTGAGAAATAGTGATGCAATGAGATGTACTATGGTGTAATGGGACATGTTGGGAAGGCATTAAATGTGATGGGATATGTCATGGGACGAGATGGAATAGGGTGATATGATGTGATGTGAGGTAATGTCATATGGTATGATGTGATATTATATAATGTGATGACAAAGGATGTGATAAATCGTTTAGTCCTGGGAGGTTGGACACGATGCGGATACGCGATGAGAAGATACGAGGAGGACGGGTTGGCTTTAGTAGAAATAGTGATGAAGGGGCATATATAATATATCGTATTCTCTAATAAGTTTGACTTAGCTCCATTTTACGCAAAGTTTCGTAGGCTCCTTGGACGTCAGGTATTTAGAGGCAGCTGGAATGCTTGTCGAAATAGGTTCGATTGTAGCAGTCTACGAAACTTCTAAGTAGCATGTAGCTGAGTCAAACTGTTATAATATACTGCAATATATGTATCGCCTACCAATTGTGCTGAGTGCTACTTTCTTTCGTTTATCCACTCTGTCAGATAGATAGATAGATAGATAGATAGATAGATAGATAGATAGATAGATAGATAGATAGATAGATAGATAATCACACAGACATGTATGTACATATAT
>NC_068995.1:12996280-12996687 GCF_001194135.2 Octopus bimaculoides
TTTGAGTCTGAACTATTTCCAATGATATAAGGAACAACGATGACGGAAGCTTAATTATAAAAGCATTGCAGGTCAACGTGTATGACAAGACGGTGCTGTAATTATCGGTAATAACTAGTGAAGATGTACGTGTGTGTGTGTGTGTGTGTGTCCGTGTGGTGTTTGCGTATGTATATGCATATAGGAGAGTATTCGAAACGTGGCAGTTGTGTGTGAACGTATGTGCTTATACACACGTATTTTGGTATGTATGCGTGTATGTGTGTGGTATATGTGCACTGGCGATTTCGAAAGTGTTTACGTGGGCATATATATGAAGTTATATACATAATCATATATATATATATATATATATATATATACATATGTGTGTGTGTGTGTTTGTGTGTGTGTGTTTGTGCGTGTGT
>NC_068995.1:12997131-12999516 GCF_001194135.2 Octopus bimaculoides
AATAATCCACACAATTAGAAATGATGAATTGCATAAAGGGATTCACAAGCAATGTTATTTATTGTGGCTTTATATATATATATATATATATATGTATGTATGTATATGTGTATGTGTGTATATATACACACATATATATACACAGACATATACATAAATATATATATATACATATATATGTATATATACATGTATGTGCATATTTGTATATATGCATATGTGTGTGTGTCTATATATATATAACTATATACATACCTATATATGCATATATATATATGTGTATGTATATATATGTACGTCTATATATGTATATATATATGTATATGTATATTCCGTATATGCGTGCATATACATATACATATTCATCTACATACATACACATACACATATGTATATGTATTATATATCTGTGTGTGTGTATATTAGTATTCAAGTAAGTGTTTGTGTGTTTATGTGTATGTGTGTCTCTTGTTTGTGTGGGTGCGTGTGTGCATATCCGAATCTGTGTGCGTGAATATGTGTGTGTGAGCATGTGTATGTGAGCATGTTTTTGCATATATATGTATGTTTTACTGTATGCTAATGTCAGTGTGTATGTGCGTGTGTGTTTCTGTGCTTGTGCGTTTCTGTGTGTGTGTGTTCGTGTATGCGTTTCTGTGTGTGTGTGTGTGTGTGTGTGTGTGTGTTGCATGTTGAAGTCTGTATGTGTACCATTGTTTATATGAGAGAGAGTGAGATAAAGATCGAAAGAGAGAGAAAGATCAAGAGAGAGAAAGATCAAGAGAGAGAAAGATCAAGAGAGAGAAAGATCAAGAGAGAGAAAGATCAAGAGAGAGAAAGATCAAGAGAGAGAAAGATCAAGAGAGAGAGAGGGAGAGAGAGAGGCCGAGAGAAAGATCGACAGAGAGAGAGAGTATGGGTGGGTAACTGTCTACCTCCGTCTGCATGCGCCTATGGCAATATCCAAAGGGATTGCCTGCATAAGTGTGTGCATATGTATTTATAAGACTAAATGATTGTTTGCCCTTGTATGCATGTGTCTGTCTATGTATTCGTTTGTCTATGACTGAGTGACACTGTTTTTGTGAGTGTGCATGCGTATGTGTGTGTGTCTGTGTATGTTTGTGAGAAGGTGTGTGCGTGTTACCATGTGCTTTTATATGTACATATATATATGCCAATATATGTGATTATATATATTGCAATTGTAAGTATATATATATGTGTCTGTCTATGAGCGTCTGTATGGACGTGTGTATATATGTGTAAGTTTGTATGCTTATATATTCTACTATATATATTGCATGTCCACACACCCGCACATAATGCATAAACATACAGTGACACACACACGCACATATGTATATATATATATATATATATATATATATATATATATATATTTGTGAAAATGTGCACCTGTGTATATATGCATATGTAAATGTGTGTATAAATATATATAAGGGTGTGAGTGCATATACATATGTGTGTGTATGCATATGTAAATATGTGTATAAATATATGTAAGGGTGTTGTGAGTGCATATACATATGTGTGTCTATGCGTGTGTGTATGTATATATATATGTGTGTGTGTGTTTTTTGTGTGTGCGCGCATATGTGTGTGAGCTTAGCTTTGTGTGCGAGCGAGCGCATCTTTGTGTGTGTGTGTATTTGTATATATGTGTATGTGTGTATTTGTATATATATATATATATGTATGTGTGTATTAGTGCGTAGTCATCAGTATAACGTCCAATGCTAATTTAATATTGTCTTCTGTGCTCCTGGACAAACGCCAGCTCGCCCTAAACTTCACTTTTATACTATTGATGATAATTAAACGTGTGATATTCAGTTTTCAGTAGTTGAAAGGGATTTAACATTGAAAGATGGCCGCCATCGACGAAGACGGCGCAGCGAAGAGACAGCAATGGCGGCGACGTCGACGTCGACGTCGACGACGACAACCATCCGCCGATGACTTCGCTGCCGCCACTGCGATGGTCACCGTCGCTACTGTTGCTGCGATCGCCATCACCGCCGCCTCGGCTATAATGACGTCTTTCCGTTTGGGGCAATTATACAACAGTTAAAGGCGGTCTTTGGCTAGTTTAGTAATTCTATTAACGCCGAAGTATTCGTGGTAATAAACGATAATAGTAGTGGGGGTGTGGGGGTAATAGTAGTGCTAGTGGTGGTGGTGGTGGTGGTGGTCACGTCACGGTGGTTGAGATGGTGATGTTAGTCGATGTGGCGGGGGTGGGGGTGGCAAGCGTCGGCGTGGTAGCTTGGTATTCGTAGCGTTGAAGATGTATGGAGTTGTGGTACTTGTGATGTGGTGGTGGCGGTGGTGGCGGTGGTGGTGGTGGTGGTGGTTGCTCGG
>NC_068995.1:12999659-13000171 GCF_001194135.2 Octopus bimaculoides
GAGTTAGTGGTAGTGGCATAGGTGGGGGGTTGTGATGATGATGATGATGACGATGATGATAGTAGTGGTGATGGTGGTGTTTGTGGTGGTGGTGGTGGTGAAGATTACTAGCGGTGTTATTCGCGGTAATCAGGAAAAATCATGATGACAAGGTGAAGGTTGTAGTACTGGCATTATCAACAACAGCAGAAGTAGTAGTAGTAGTAGTAGTAGTAGTAGTAGTAGTAGTAGTAGTAGTAGTAGTAGTAGCAGCAGCAGTAGTAGTAGTAGTAGTAGTAGTAGTAGTAGTAGCAGTAGTAGTAGTTGTTGTTGTAGTAGTAGTAGTAGCAACAATAGTAGTAGTAGTTGTAGTAGTAGTGGTAGTAGTAGTAGTAGTAGTTGTTGTTGTTGTTATTGTTGTTGTTGTTAATTTCTTGTGGCAGTGATGTTTGCCGGTATGGTGGTAGTGGCGGCGGCGGCGATGGTGGTGGTGGTGGTGGTGGTGGTGGTGGCTATGGTGGTGGTGGCTATGG
>NC_068995.1:13000274-13002248 GCF_001194135.2 Octopus bimaculoides
ATGGTGGTGGTGGTGGTTGTGGTGGTGGTGGTGGTGGTGGTGGTGTTGGTGGTGGTCGTGGGTTGGATAATTACTCTTGAGACGGTTGCCATGTTTATCGAAGCAATCCTTTTGGTTCCGCTAATTATTTGTGTGCGACATACGTTTTTCTCGAATAACCCTCTGCCTGCATACATATCCACGCACATACACACTCCCATACACACATACGTATGTATGTGTGTATGTATGCATGTACGTATGTATATATGTACATATATATTGAATATATGTGTGTGTGTATGCATGTATGCAATATATACATATATATATACTTATATGCATTTTCATATATGCATAGATAGATAGATAGATAGATAGATAGATAAAGAAATAAAGAAATAAAGATATAGATACATGTACATATATGTAATGTATAATATAAATGCGTGCATAGAACTGAAAAAAATGTACAAACAAGCAGAAGATTCCAATACGCTATATAGAGTATATATGTATGTTAGTAATTAATTATTCCAATGCAGGTACCACCCCAGAACGGCCGCAGTCCAATGACTGAAACAAGTAAAATGATAACGATAAAAGAAACAACTCTGCGTCTGGTAATTTGATCACGTGAGAGAATTTAATGTGTATTGGTAGGTACAGGAAAGGAAACCGATATTAATTTTAAGCGAATGTTATCTTTCGGTAGTAAGAAAAATAGCTTCTTGACTCTCACTGACTGAAACTCGTCGCTTGAGACATTCTTTCGTATTTTTATTTGGAGCATAATGCAAACTGCTTTAGGATGTGTAGCATATTGGACAGGCAAAGCTAGCAGTTCCATGATCACTAGTATATAACGGAGGCGGAAACTGTCAAAGGTGCTCCGGGTTAAGTCCGGTAATACTGCACTCGTTTGCTTGATTGCTAAGTTTCCAAATGGAATAAACTAGAGAAGTGGGCTTCCTCCCGGTATACAATCTTCAAGGTGTGAAGATTTTGAATATATCGTCATTTGAAATTGTTTACGGCGTGACTTGTAGTCTTCCTCTTGATAGTATCCGGTTGATTGAGCGTTGCTCTGAATACCACGGTCTCGGAAAGACAATGGCATTGTAGTGGACAATTAGTTCCATTTCAAAAATTGCAGGTGGGCTACTAGGTTTGCTGTGCAAATGTGCATATTTTCGGTTGTGGCATGTAATGTACTGAACAATGTCGTCAAGACTGGTAAAGTAACATTTACCTCTCTTGACAACACTTTCTACTGAAAAATTTGTGTAGAGGAGTTTGTTGTATTTATATGTAGTCGGGAAGTGTTGCTTTATGAGAGCCAGAATATTAGCATTGAAGTCTCAGCTATGAGATTCATTAAACCAGAAAACTTCCCATTTCCTAGTTCTCATCGGATACGGATTTTGAGAATTTTCTTTCATATCTACTAACAGTATGGCGATTCATCAGCAAAAATATTCGAAAACACTCGAGAAAGGATTGGCAACAGTAAATCGAGAAATGATTTCCTTTAACAACATATCGAGGTTTTAATGATTGCTAAATCATTCGTGTGAAAATGCATCATATTTTCATTTCTTCATTCAGAAGTGCGAAAATACGTGACTTTATTATTTATACAATTCAATGATCCGAAATACTTAATTCATCACATCAATACAAGGTACATGAGACTTTTGATCACGGGAAAATGGAGTCTTACTGTCGTTGAATATCTCATCTTTTATCTTTTACTTGTTTCAATCATTAGACTATGGCCATGCTTGGGCAACACCTTGGGGAATTTTAGTCGAACGAATCGGCCCTAGCGCTTATTTTAAGCCTGATACTTCTTCATCGTTCAATTTTACCGAACCCGTAAGTTACGGAGAAATAAACACACCAACACCGGTTGTCATGGGGTGGTGGGGAAAACACACACACACACATACACACACACACACACACACACACACAGAAAAAGATATATATATA
>NC_068995.1:13002297-13005492 GCF_001194135.2 Octopus bimaculoides
ATATACGATGTTCTTCTTGCATTTAAGATCTTAAATATAGAACTGGGCTTCTTTTAGTTTCCATCTATTAAATCCACTTACAAGGCGTTAGTCGACCCGAGGCTATATGAGAAAACACCTGCCAAAGGTGATACACAGTGGGACTGAACCCAGAACCATGTGGCTGAGAAGGAAACTCCTTACCACACAGCCCACAGCCACTCCTGCACCTATATGAATATGCTTGAAATATATGACTTTCCGAGTATGGCATGTCCATTCTGCCGCAAATTTCATTTGATCGCCAGTTGGTTGTTAGAGATTCCTTCCCAAACAGCGGGAGGAGACCCTGCAGGTATTCATCAATTCAGAAATTTTATCTAAAATTGCGAACGGCTACAGTAAAATGCTATACCTCGCTGAATGGCTGATATTTTCCTTCCGGGGCTATACACGTACAGAGTTCTGCATGTTCTTGAAAGCGGAACACCTCTAAGATTAACGCTTTCAATATTTCTGTTTTTGCTATATATTGACTTGGTGGTTCTCGCATAACCATTTAGCAGGTACGATGAGGTCTATGTCCCACTGAAAAATTGCATGTATATCTAAGCATAGCCGATGTATTTTTCGAAACACTGAAAGTAATACAGATTTCAACTTCTGGCACATGGCCAGCAATTTCAATAGAGTAGGGAGTCGGTTATATCGACCCCCATCTCCAGTACACAACTGGTATTTATTTTATTAACCCCGAAAGGATGAAAGGTAAAGTCTACCTCGGCAGAATTTGAACTCAGAACATAGGCACGGACGAAAGGCTGCTGAGCTTTATGCCCGGCGTGCTAACGATTCAACCAACTCGCCGCCTTAATAATAATAATAATAATAATAATAATAATAATAATAATAATAACAACAGTTTTTTTTCTGCTCTAGGCACAAGGCCCGAAATTTTGGGGGAGGTGGCCAGACAATTAGATCGATCGCTGTATGAAACTGGTACTCAATTTATCGACTCCGAAAGGATGGAAGGGAAAGTCGACCTCAGTGGAATTTGAACTCAGAACGTAAAGACAGACGAAATACAGCTAAGCATTTCGCCTGGCGTGCTAATGTTTCTGCCAATAATAATAAATATCTTAATGCTATAAACAGTATTGTCTTTTATATTCGCGCAAATAACATTTAAAAGAACTTTATTCACCGAAACATTTCTAATTTTGTACACCAGCTAGTCTATGTTATTGTATATTTACTAAATAATTCTCTCATCGTTATTTCGATGAAAACAATGAAGTATAAAGTTTTCTGATGAGGTAAAATAAAACCGAAACATATTGTAAGTTGTTTCTTGCACTTGCCGAAAAAATCAAGTTACTATTAATCAATGACTAATGCTGCTTTCTTTTTTTTAGCAACGGGTAATTTTTAATATTTGGTTTCTTTGGTGCTTGCTGCCTGCATTAAATATGTTAACACTAAATTAACTATAGAGATGAAAGATCGGCATCGATGTTGGTTCGTCTTTGTTCTCAAAACGCTGAAGATTGACATAAAAAGGCAGCTGTTAAATGGACACAATTATAACAAAAAAAGGAATAAATATGGTTGTTGGTTGGGAGAAAACTTCTGACGTAAGAGCATGTGGCATTGATCACTCACGGAACACTGTGGAGTTGTTCTCTTGAAGCAACGTTTGATGTGACCGAAGAAAAATTAAATACGATACAGGACAAACAATACCGCCTACAATGCGAATGTCGATTGATCCGTATTGATTTATAAATCGTATACTACCGATCTCGTGATATCGCGTGTTGTTTCGACGTTGAAATGTCCTCTTCAAAATGCATGTCTGAGAATGATGACAAAGTGACAAGTGCGAAAGTCTCTCTCTCCCATTTGGTAACTCAGGGCTAGAAGAGGAGAGGATACGTTGATACATATTAACATTGTTGTAGTTGTTTATGATGTTGCTGTTTAACCAAAGACCGTCTCTGAACGAAACGATTTAGTATCAAAGACATTACAACCGCGACCATCACGTCTTTTATTTAAAGACTTAGTTGCATCAAGGATTTCATTAACTCATGCGTCCTTCTTTAGTTTTTAAAAGAGTACCAAGCGATTTCATGGAGATTTGGCTGCTATTTTTTCTAGCAGTTTGATTGACTGCATAGAGGCCTCCTTCGTTGGTTTATGTTACCGGAGATGACACAGAAGTTGGCTATGGACATACAAAACAAAATATAGCAAACTCATTTCGAGAAACGAATTTCACTTTAATTGAACTCAAAATCAGGACGTGGAAACTTAATATTCTAATGAGGACTTAAAAGATTTAGAAATAAGGGTTGTTTAATTTGGCAGTGAGCTTTAAATCTGTTGAGTGGATAATATTGTCAATTAAATCGACATGCTTAATACATGCCTGGGTAATTATTTCATTAATATCAGAAAGATGAAAAACATAATAGGCTCTGTGAAGATTTGAACTCGTGAAGTACAGATTATAATAATGTTTTCTTACATTTCCAAGATGTTGTAGAAAATTTGCAATAGCTTAGTGAAAGACAAAAGGAAGGCAGCGAGGTGGCAGAAACGTTAGCACGCCGGTCGAACTGCTTAGCGGTATAACTGCTCTGTGAATTATTGTGAACACTGTTGTGTTGCTTTGTGAAAAACTGTCTCGGTGAATAATTGTGATTTTTGTGGAATTATTACGGTTGCATTTCACGTGAGCTGCTACATTTCCCCCAGCTATGGCAAGTGGTAGTGTCTCCAGTATGGAGAGCTACGCCAAGGCCACTGCGGCGAGGAAGCCAGTGACGCTAGAAACCAAGTTGATCAAGTTGGATATGGAGGAGGTGACCAGAAGCAGGAATTTGATAGAAGTTGAGGGAGACTCATACAAATTGTGCCCCCCCCCCAAAAAAAAAGAGACAAAAGAAAACAAAATTCTGAGGACAGTTGTGTATCGTACACAGGCTGTCGAAACTTGTAAAATTGAAATGGTGACGGAAGAGGAAATCGAGGAGTGCCTGGGTGAAATTGTGAATGAAGCCACGTACATCAGCAGAGGAAGAAAGTTCGGTACGGTAGAGGTGAGGTTCGCCACTATAGAAGAGGCAACCAAGCATGCGACCAGCATTTTAAGAAGTGCAAAAATAGCATTGCTACCAAGTTATAGAAGAAGTGTGAAAATACGTATTC
>NC_068995.1:13006244-13007594 GCF_001194135.2 Octopus bimaculoides
TGATAAGGACAGAAATAACAATGGTTAATGGGAGAAAGGTAACGCGAGTGTTTGAATATTTTGAGTTATAAAACCGTTAAAATGTTTACATGACGTTGAACGTAAAAGTGAAAAACTGGATAAATGTAACCACCCGACTTCGGGGATCGAGTGGACATTGCGCCTCATTTTTTTTTCATTCTTGCATATTATCATTTTATTTTAATTACCCCGATTTTATGTTTGCGTTTTGTACTGACTTTATGTTTTGTGTTGTCTTAAAAATTCTTTGTATAGCCCTTTATGGGTAATAAAGAAATCGGTATTTTGTCTGTCTTTATGTTCTGTGTTCAAATTCATGATCTTAAGATTGTAGTTTCGATTCGTGAACCGGGCGGAACGTTGTATTCTTAAACAGACACTTCATCTCACGTTGCTCCACGATAGATTAGCGTCCCATCCAGGTGGGATGAGGAGATATATACGCTTCAAATCCGGAAAACCAGACTTATGAACTTATGGCTCGGGAAGGACCTTTTCCTCCTTATTTTAATATATGTATGTATGTATATATATACGTTTGCGCGCGCGCGTGTTTGTGAGTGTGCGTGTGTATGCGTGTGTGACTGTATAAACTGTTTCAGAGTGTAACTCTATCAACTTCTTTATGCGTATATGTATCTATTTTTTGTGTATGTATGTATATGACTGCGTTATTCTATGTATTTGCGTCAGTGTGCATCTGTATATGTAAGTATGTATGTCTGTATATTTAGGTAAGCATGTACGTATGTATGTGTGTGTGTGTGTGTGTATGCATGTATTATGTATGTCCTTATCCTTCTACATGTGTTTGTGAATGTGCGTGCATGTATGTGTGCGTATATAAATATGACTGTACGTGTTTCAGTGTGTGTGTGTGTGTGTGTGTGTGTGTGTGTGTGTGTGTGTTGTTTTAGCTGTTTAAATCTGCCTGCATGTGTATGTGCGTAGCAATCAGAGTAATTCCGTTTGTGTCCATGTGTGTATGTGTTTGTGTGTGCTGTGCATATGTGCTTGTCTGTTCGTATATGTATGCATGTGTATGTGTGTATGTGTGTGTCATTTGAACTTGAGTTTATTTTGAGACTAATTGCGGTAGATATAGGAAATGTCAATCTGTCAAGAACGCTTAAGTCAGAACGGAACAGCTTCTGCACACACACAAACACACACACACACAAACACACACACACACATAAATATATTACTTCACATGTGTACATAAATGCACATATGTATATATGTATGCATGTATATATGTATATATATATATATATATATATATATATATATGTATGTATGTATGTATATCTATATATATATATATGT
>NC_068995.1:13009328-13010147 GCF_001194135.2 Octopus bimaculoides
ATTAGACGGCGGCCAGGCTGGGGCACCACGTTGAAATTTTAGTCGAATGAATTGACTCCGGTACATATTTTTTAAGCCTGCTACTTATTTAATCCTCCCTTTTGCCGAGCCGCTGCCTGGAGAGTTTATCAGCCGAAACGTTGTGTTAACAACAAACAAGATGAAGACAAATATCCGTCAATTGTAAATAATGTAAATAAGGAAGATCAGTTTATCATAAACTGTAAAACCTTCAGAGTTTTATTTGCATGCTCCGGTGGTAAAGGCTGTGCCCTATATAGGGACTTTATACACCCTGCGGGACATTCAAGATCCACATAGTTAAACGCTCCTCGTTGACAACTGTAAGTCGACAAAATGAAAACAAAAAACAAAAAAAACAATAAACACGTGCGCAAGAATTGGATACAAGAGGAGGAAAACTCCAAGGAGAGAAAGACTGGACGTTGAGGTAACTTGTATGCTTCGGATAGTGGATACGTGGTGTGTAAGAGGAAAATAAGAAACAAGTCATTCCACAATACCTGGATCGAGGTGACACGTGACCAGATAGCTCTGAAGAGCAAAGGCCACTGTAGTAGTGAGAGGAGGAGGGGAAGACCGGAGGGGAAGACCGGAGGGCAGAGACAGCACGTCTGTGAGACAAGGGTTGAAGTGTGTTCGTAAGAGAATGGGACATTTCTTGCCAATCAGTCGAGTGGTCTATCTTTGGATGAAGTCTAGGATGTCTGCGCGTGCAGCAACAGTTTCTTACTGGATGTGGGGACACTACTGCAAATGTATATATATATATATATATATATATATATATATATATAT
>NC_068995.1:13011467-13012378 GCF_001194135.2 Octopus bimaculoides
ATATATATATATACGACGGGCTTCTTTCAGTTTCCGTTTACCAAATCCACTCACAAGGGTTTGGTCGGCCCGAGGCTATAGTAGAAGACACTTGCCATAGGTGCCACACTGTGGGACTGAATCCGGAACCATCAGGCAGGGAATCAAGCTTTCTTACCACACAGCCAATCTTGCGCCTATATATGTGTATGTGCGTATATATATATATTTATAATTATATACATGTATATAAATAAAACTAAACAGGCAAATAAAGAAGAAAAAACGCAAGTCATCCAAGAATTAGATGAAGTTCATGTCAAGTGATACGGTTTGCCATCAATCATTTTTACTGGCAGAAAAGTTCGTTTTCTGAGATTCTTACTCTCTTGTAGCTGCTAAGTTGGATTATCTTAACAAGACTCTAATATAAACTGCGTTTTCCTTCCACCTGTAGGCTGTCAGTAAGATAATTGAGTGTTGTGTCTTAACAGCGAAGGTCAGTAGTTTTTGAGTAGCGGTCAAACATGTCCAACCAAACTATTTGTAGTCCAACTCTCTCTTGCTCTCTTATGCGAAATAACGATTGGAGAGAGAGAGAGAGAGAGAGAGAGAGAGAGAATTATCGGGGGCCAAATTAGATTACAATAGTACGATGTAACTAACAAAGCCAAAGAAACAAAAAAGAAAAACAAAAGACTAAAAGAGAAACGACGATGACGACGACGACGACAATGATGATGATGGTGATGATGGTTGTGGTGGGTGTGGTTGTAGTGGTGGTTGTGATGATGGCTATGATGATGATGATGATGATGATGATGATGATGATGATGATGGTAGTGGTGGTCATAGTGACGATGCTGGTGATGACGATGGTGATGACGCTGATGATAATGATGATAGTGATGATGCTGATGAGGAGGAGGAGG
>NC_068995.1:13012697-13013894 GCF_001194135.2 Octopus bimaculoides
GGTGGTGGTTTTGGTGAGGTTTATAATAATAATAATAGCAATAATAACAATGATAACAATAATAATAATAATAATAATAATAATAATAATAATAATAATAATAATAATAATCAATATTTGATCTGGCACATTTTAGTCGTCGTGTCAGTTCTTGATCTTTTATGTCTATTAGTCTTCACTAACCTATTTACTGACAATGTGGTTAGGTCAACGCCACACCATATTCATTTATTTCTCTCTCCTTCTTCTTCTTCTTTCTCCTCTTTTTCTTTCTTTCTTCCCCCCCCCCCACTTCCTCTTCTTCTTAAGTTCACAGACGAGCAACGTTCGAATCTGAAACAAGGGTTTTTAATCATTAGTTTATATGGAGAGAAACCAATAGTTCATCTCAAGCAGTTTGATATCTGTGTGCCATTTTTTGGAGCTGTTGATCTACGTATATTTATTGGTCATCGGTATTTATGTAATAGCCATGGACGCATCATAGCCGAGTGGTTAAGACACTTGCTTACCGACAACGAGATCCCGGGCTTGAGCCCTATTTATGTAAACTTGAGCAAGTCGTCTCTTCAAGCACAACATCAGATCTACCCAACTCTTGTGAAAGAAATAAGATGGGTGGAAACTGTGAGGAAGCCCTTCGGGTAGATAGTATCGAAGTTTAATGCACCCTCTTTGTCAATCTTCTGTCACACTCGTTCTCCTTGGCACTTATGTTAATGTCTCTTTTGTCTGTAGAATACTCGGCCATTTCACACATCATTTCAATTCAGTAAATCGTTCGTAAAGGCACGTAGCTTGGTGTTCGGGGTATTCGGATCGTGATCGTGATCGTAATGTCGAGAGTTCGATCCCCGGCGGCGCGTTGTGTCCTTGAGTAAGACACTTTTATTTCACGTTGCCCCAGTCCACTCAGCTGGCAAATATGAGTAGCACCTGTGTCGCGCAGAATCTCCCTCAGAACTACGATAAGGATATGCAAGTCTGTGCCGCGCTCGGCTAGTTGCACGTTAATTTCACGAGCAGGCTGTTCCGTTGATCGGATCAACTGGTGCACTCGTCGTCGTAACCGACGGAGATCCAGTTAACCTAAGGTGCCACACAGTGGATCTGAACCCGACACCATGTGTTTGGGAAGCAAGCTTCTTACCACACAGCCACGCTTAGTAATCACGCCAAGATCGATAATTGATCTCT
>NC_068995.1:13015144-13017720 GCF_001194135.2 Octopus bimaculoides
GTGTGTGTGTGTGTGTGTGTGTGTGTGTGTGTGTGTGTGTGTGTGTGTGTGTGCGCGTGCTTAAGTGTGAGCGAGTGAACGAACGAAAGAAAGTAGCACTCAGGATATTTGCTTGAGTATTACATGTATTTTATATATGTGTGACTCAGATGCATAATGTTTAGTTTTGTGAGCACGTAAGACGCTTCCATTTCATTGGATATTCGGAGAAGAGTCATGTGATAGATAGATAGATAGATAGATAGATAGATAGATAGATAGATAGATAGATAGATAGACATGTACGTATATATAGATCGCTGACCACAACACAAATTTTTCTCTCCTTGTTTCTTTCTGTGTTCCTTTCTGTTGAAGAGCGTAGGCTCGAAACGTTAAAGACTTTCTCTATTCCCGAGCGTTATACTAATACATCCATTTGTTGCTTATGTATATATATATATATGAATTAGTGTACATTTAAACATAAAGAGGCGAGCCTTAAAAGGTTGCCTAACATACTAGAAAGAACAGTCAAAAAGTCCAAACCACAGTTAAGAGCAATTTCGAAGGGAATGAAGAATAGAAACATTTACTATGTTTTACAACCGGACCTCAGGTTTCGAACTTTAATTAGCAAATAAAATAATTTACAATATATGAATATAACTGTGTATATATATATATATATATATATATATATATATATATATATATATATATATATATATGAAATATTCATATATACTTTTGCTTATACTTGTATATGTGCTTACATTTACATACACACACATACACACATGCACATTCGCACACACTAACACACACACATATATATGTATATATACATATGTGTGTGTACGTATATGTGTGTTTGTCTGTGTGTGTGTGTTCATGTGCACTTGTGTTTACGTGTGTGATTAAATATGTGTCTGCTCCTTTTATGTATAAAATATATAATTATATTTCAATGTAAGATTAATCTTCCACGTTTCAGTTTTAGATGTAATTTTATAATCATTGGGATTATTTGTGTGGGTGGCAGAATAAATTGAAGACATATCTGCAAATGTGTGGTATTTACACTGTGAATTGTGCTCCATTTGTGCAAAAAATTAAGCCCAGGATTTTCATATACAGTGACAATATGAAGAGAATATTACACTCACTGTGCCTTATTCAATTCAAGATAATTGTTAATGGTAGGTTTGTTTTCTTTTTATCAGAAAGGTTTCTTTAATACATGGGTTACCGATGTTACAATATTGATAATTATTGCGATATTCATTGTCATGGCATCGCTGGTCACAATACGCTTCAAATTCTTTCTTGATTGCACCTTTTCTCTATATCCCGGCCTAAAGTGTTTTACTAAATCGTCTTTCCATCGTTGTGGAGAACTTCCGAGTGTCTCTCTTCCGATTTTTTGTATATAACGCAGCATCTGTACGGGTACACCTGGTGTTTGTGAACACTGGAATGAGCGCCAAACAAGAAAATACTATCTCTCCAAAGTTCTTCACCGCGTTCCTAAACATGACCATCAAAGACATTGACTGGACAAGGGACGTAAACATTAACACACCTCCGTTTCGCAGATAACACCATACCCCTCCCCGATGCTAAAAATTAGCTGCCCAAATAGGGTGGGCCAAAAGTCACATTCAAAACAAATTCAATACGCTCCACAGTTGTCAAATACATGTTAATCCTGTTACTAATTTTATCGGTCTGTGTTGCCCTACCGCTATGTTACACAAGGCTTCGGTCGACCCGAGAGTGTAGTAGAAGACACTTTCCCAAAATGCCACACATATACATGTATGGGTATATATGTGTGTCCGTAGATGCAGGTGTGTAAATGTGTGTGGCTGTGTTTATGTGTGTGTATGTGTGGATGTATGTACACACGCGTGTGTAGATGTTTGGATGTATGTGTATGTATGTGGATGTGGATGTGTGCATGTGTGTGTGTGACTAAATTAGGGCACACCATACTAACTGTGAAAATTGAACAAAATGACCTCAAATCAAAAGATTCACAAAGGTCATCTTTTGACAAGAACTCCACGACATTTTTGACCACTCCTAAAAATATTTCATTTCTTTATTCCTGATAGACTATTCTCTTCTCATTACCATTTTCAACTACTTTTTGTCTTGTTACCTTCTACATTTTACCTTTTCTTTTCCTTTTTCTTTTTCCTATTTCTTTTTTAGTCTTCTTTTCTTCTTTCTTCTTTTTTCACACATGCTGTTGTATTTACTTTCTGTATTCTTTTATTATATTTTATATCATTTTTATATTAGTTTTTATACTCGTTATTTTTTATTTTTTCTATCTTTTATTTTCTATTTTCATTTTTTATTCTTATACTTGTAAGAAAAATTATTTTGCTATGTAGACAACCTTCTAAACCACAGAACTTCAGTTTGAAAACGGCTATCGAAAAGCTCTAAACACATTTGAGTAACTGTAAACATTATCATTAAAATAAAAACTATCCCCCCAAAAGCCATCTCTACTCATTTTTTTCGAATATATTATATTGTATCAAGAACTTATTTATTATTCTACTTCTTATGATGTGGTTTAT
>NC_068995.1:13019845-13021043 GCF_001194135.2 Octopus bimaculoides
TGTGTGTGTGTGTGTGTGTGTGTGTGTGTGTGTGTGTGTGTGTGTGTGTGTGTGTGTATGGTAAAGAAGCTCCCTTCCTAACCACGTGATTCCGGGTTCAGTCCCAGTGCGTGGCAGTTTGGGCAAGTGTCTTCTACTATCGCCTCGGGGTGACCGAAGCCTTGTGAGTGGATATTTTAGACAGAAACTGAAAGCACGTCGCATACATATCTATATCTATATATATGTGTGTATGTGCCTGTGTGCGTATGTTTGTGTATGTATGTATTTATGTTTGTGTCTGCGTTTGTCACTCCACCATCGCATGACAACCTATGCTGGTGTGTTTATGTTCCCGTAAGCTAGCGGTTTGGCCAAAGATACCGATAGAATAAGTACGAAGCTTACAAAGACTAAGTCCTGGGGTCGATTTCTTCGATTAAAACCGTTTAAAACGGTACTCCAGTATGGCCGCAGTCGAATGACTGAAACAAATAAAAGAATATATAACAAGTGCACTCAGAGAGCGCAAACCTCCGCCAAAGCAACACCAATGTCCTCTCAACAATTTGCCAGAGATGATCTTTAAAATGAGAATATCTGAAATAAACTCGACTGCTCTCACAAACGGGAAAACTAAAAATGAATTCGACCGCTCTCAAAAATTAAGTAAAAAAAAAGACAGCAAAAATAATCCAGAATCCTTGTACTGTACCGGATTGATCCCAAAATTTAATCAGTTCGTGCCAGTCATGAAGCCAAACATCCCTGAAAGTTTCATCTGAATCCATCGGGCGGTTCTTGAGATATCTTGCCCATGGACAAACAAACAAACAAGCAAACACGACTGAAAAACAATACCTCCGCCTTCCCTAAGGCGGAGGTAGTAAGAACATAAGGGAGGTTCAAAATTCCCAACAGCTGTTTCGGCTGCATTTTATTGATGCATTCAAAGATTACATCATGGCAAAAAATCCTTCATCTTCAGCTGATTTTTTAAACAAACAAACAGACAAACAGGCAAGAATACTGATAGGGCACAGAAAGTGTGTCAATAGCCAGCTGGGGGAGGTGTTCTCCTGGGGCTACAAGCTACAGTAGCATCCACCCTTAAGGGTTAGCCACATTTTAGTGGCAAATATACTTCACGTTGTCGTGCAGCTACTGTTTATACCTCGTTCAGAGATTTAATATTGCTTATATATATATGAATATATAT
>NC_068995.1:13022589-13024531 GCF_001194135.2 Octopus bimaculoides
TATATATATATATATATATATATATTTATTTATATTTAATGTATATGTTTGCCGACATAAGCTATAGTAGAAGACATATTTTCAAGGTGCCACGCTGCAGGATTGAAAGCGGAACCATACAGCCACACTTGCGCCCATTGCATATTTTGTTTTTGTATTTTTTTGTTTTGTTTTTTTATGCTGAGTGTTTCACATCCACGCCATCTTTAGTCCAGCTGTTTCGGAGTTGTATGAGCGGACATCAAGCAAAGAGTACTTTCTGAAGAGCTCAGTGCGATGCTCTTCGCTTCCGTTTTTGCTACTGTTGTTTAGCATTTGTTGCAGAGAGACAGACACTATACGACATTCAAAAGCTATCTGTACTGATTTCAAACATCTACCTTTTTCATCTCAGAAAAGATGAAAGAAGTAGAGGCTGGAAAATTTACTAATAGAGCCTGTCAAAATCACCTTTTTTTTTGTAAAAGTTTCCAGTTGGTGTCAGGTTCTTGCAGATTTTAACGTATAATGCTGTGGATTTCCTCTACACACCAGTCAAGTATCCCAAATGCTTGCACCAACATTATTATGGCAAATGCATTGCGAAATTTCGTTCAGAGTTCCGACAGTCATGTTTTTCTAAGTCTAGAGTAATATTCCCGGGTCACTCTATTTTTATTCACAGTAGCTTCGTATGAAGCGTTTGTTATCAATGCCTAAATATTTGTGGCATTCTTTGTGTGGAACTGAAGAGATAGAGAGAACGTAGATGCAAGGCTTTTTTTGGTTTAGGAAACTCATTTTTCAACGTTCAACAATCAAACGTATGTGTGTGTATGTATGTAAGAACACCTGGATGCATGCGTATATGTATGATGTATATAAGTATGCTGCCATGTTTTATATATATTCTTAGACCAAATTCTTATGTCATCAATATTCTTCTAAGCATGATTCTTCCTCTTAATGTGACAACTTATTTCTTAAGTTTTCGCAAAATTTTTTTGAATGAGTGTATGCCAGTGTGTGTGTGTGTGTGTGTACATGAGTACGTTTATGTGTATGTGTATGTATATGTGAATTGATAGATGTGTTTATGTTTGTGTGTAAATATTTGTGTTTGTGCTTAGATAGTTTTATTTGTGCATACGTTTACCTGTGTGTGTGTGCGTGTGTGTGTGAGTCTGTCTGTTTGTCTGTCTGCTTCTGTGTGTGTGTGTGTGTGTGTGTGAATCTGTATTTACGTCTGTGTGCGTACATGCGTGTGCGCATATGTGTGTCTGTCGGTATTTTGTGCGCGTGCGTACTAATAGATGTGATGGTACGCACTTGCGCGTAGGTGTTTATCTTTCGGTGCATATACGTGCGCTCATGTGCATGTGTGCATGTGTGTGTGTATGTGTGTGCATGTGCATGTGTGTACATGTGCATGTGTGTGCATGTGTGTGTGCATATACATGAGATTGTGTTTACTTGAGTGCATGCTTCTTGTGTGTTTACGAGTGTGTGCGTACGTGTGTGTGTGTGTGTGTGTGTGTGTTTCGGTGTACGTTTATTTATATGCATGTACGATAGCGTGACAAGGAATGTTTGTGTATGACTATATGTATGTGTGTGCATGTGTGTGTGTGTATGCGTGTATCTGCGCACGTCTGTGTGTCCCTGTAAGAAGGTGAAGATAGAAGTGACAATATGTCGTCTATAGTCTTTCTATCTTTGACCTTTCGTTAGAGGGCTTCTTGTTCGCTCACACTTCCTTTAACCTCCACGTTCTTATTGCCGTTGTTTTTGTCATCACCATCATCATCATCATCATCATCATCATCATCATCATCATCATCATCGTCATCATCGTCATCATCATCGTCATCATCATCATCATCGGCGTCATCATCATCATCATCATCATCATCATCATCATCATCGTCATCATCATCGTCATCATCGTCATCATCATCGTCAT
>NC_068995.1:13024871-13025581 GCF_001194135.2 Octopus bimaculoides
TTTGTCATCACCATCATCATCATCATCATCATCATCATCATCATCATCATCATCATCGTCATCATCGTCATCATCATCGTCATCATCATCATCATCGGCGTCATCATCATCATCATCATCATCATCATCATCATCATCGTCATCATCATCGTCATCATCGTCATCATCATCGTCATCATCATCGTCATCATCATTGTCATCATCATCGTCATCATCATCGTCATCATCGTCATCATCGTCATCATCGTTATTCATGCAGCCGCTGTTGTTGTTGTTGTTGTTTGTGTCATCATCGTCATCATCACCGTCATCGTCGTCATTCACGTTGTTCTTGCTGTTGTCATCGTCGTCATCGCTTTTATCATTCATGCTGTTGTTGCTGTTGTTGTTGTTGTCGGTTCTGTTTTATTTGTTGGCTTTGTTGTGTTCGACGTTTTTACCGTCTTCGTCTTTCTTCTTCGCTTTTCTCTTTCTTTTTCTTTTTCTTCTCCCCCTCTCCTCCTAGTCCTCCTCCTCCTTGTCCTCGTCCTCCTTCTCTGCTTCCCTTCTTCTTCTCTTCCTCCTCCTCTACCTTCTTTCTTTTTCTCCTCCCTCTCCTCCTAACCTTCCTCCTCCTCCTCCTTCTCTGCCTTCCTTCTTCTTCTCTTCCTCCTCCTCTACCTTCTTTCTTTTTCTCCTCCCTCTCCTCCTAATCTTCCTCCTCCTCCTCC
>NC_068995.1:13026826-13027453 GCF_001194135.2 Octopus bimaculoides
GGTGTCCCATATATTTTTATTCTTTTGAATTAAATAAATAATAAAGCCATAATATAAAACCAAATATAATATAATAATACTACTACTACTACTACTACTACTACTACTACTACTACTACTACTAATAATAATAATAATAATAATAATAATAATAATAATAATAATAATAATGTAAAACCTAATACGGTCGGCGCGCGGCGGTCGCGGGAACGCCCGAAAAGCCGCCCGCTGCCGCCGGTCAGCGACGAGCATCGGCAACCCCGACCGAAAGGAAACAAACCTGATCGATGGAAAATTATGTTTATTTTTGTATCCTTCCAATTTATTTATATTCGAAAGGTTTTCTCTTACATTTTTTAATTGCAAAGTCTTTTATCAGATCCTCAAAGTTAATCTCACGTAACGCATCTGCTTGTATACTTACTAAAGATAAGATATCCGAATAATATTTTAGTAAGTTTTAAAGTGATTCCTTTTGTGTTATAAACAATTTACCATTTCTGTGGTGCTCCACTCCCCTCATTTGATGCTCTAAGCACGTACTTATTTTGCATAATGGTTAATCCAGCGCTTATGATACAGGTTCCAAGGAATTTTTTTAATGTGTGTATGTGTATGCGTATGTAT
>NC_068995.1:13027997-13028898 GCF_001194135.2 Octopus bimaculoides
ATATATATATATATATATATATATATATATACGTATATATGCTGTGAATGTATGTATACATGTATATAGATATATGTATATCTATATATATATATGTGTGTATGTATCATAATGTATATTATACATATATATTATATTATGTATGTATGTATATGTATTAATAATAAATTATATGTAAAAATAATTTAACATTACATTAAAGGATAACGCAATACATATTTATTCCTTTTTATAAAGATTGATAGTGACTTCGAAATATCAGCTTATTCGCCGTCATCATGCTGTATACATACACACAGGGTATGCATGTATGTATAAAGCTAAGTAGACATTTATGCATGCATGCTTGCAAGTACGTTAGTATATATCTATGGATGTATCGTATGCATGCATGTTTATATAATGGCGCTCTTTCGGCATAAGAAAAAAACAACTCCGCTTCAAAAAGCAGAAAATAAAAAGAGGGTTTTGTGAGAAACTCCATTATAAAGCTGCGTCATCCCATACGTTTCAAATATGTATTTTACAAACTAAATAGCAAAGCTAAAATGAAAAGTGAAAAAAATATTACAGCAGTTTGCATACTGAGTAGCGGAAAAACGGGACTGGCAAAAACATGAAAACATTACCATTTTTCGGAACATTTCTTTCACAGAATCGTAATCTACGATGTTTCATACATACAAATCCAACAAAGATTTTCTGGGGGAAAAAAAAGATTTAGAAATAAAAAAGAAAGGTGGTGGAGAGGGGGATGTTACACGAAATATCTTCCAACAATAATAAAGGTAGATATTATATATTTAAACAATATATTTCAAATATATAATATATAATACACTTACGTGTATATATATATATATATATATATATATATATATATATATATATATATATATAT
>NC_068995.1:13028959-13031755 GCF_001194135.2 Octopus bimaculoides
CGATTCTAGTCAAATATAAGAGACTACTGCAAATCGTTGATAGAAAACCTGCATAGGTGGAATCAAAATGGAATTGTTTGTACTAGAATTGAGTCCTAATAGTTGTAATAATCCTTATATATATATATATATATATATATCAGCACACGGTCTGAATATTTTTCTTCTTTTCTTTTAGGTGAGAGGCGGAGGTTCGTCGATTACATCGAACCCAGTATTCAATTGATACTTTTTTATCGAACCCCGAAAGGACGGAAAGCAAAGTCGGCCTCGGCGGAATTTGAACTCAGAACGTAAAGACGAACGAAATGCCGCTAAGCATTGCTAACGGCGTGCTAACGGTTCTGTCAGCTTGCCGCCTTACGTATTAGTTACAATAATGAAGTCAGACCAAATAGAGATATTGTGAAACCATTTAGTACGTACGTTTTAGTTGAAATACTTGAACTGAGGACGGTTTACGTAATGGATGCATTTCCTGTTGCATATTACGCAAACCTGAAACGTACGCATGAGGAGCCAATATATATGTGTGTGTGTGTGTGTGTGTGTGTGTGTGTGTGTGTGTGTGTGTGTGTAAGTGAGTGAGTGAGTGAGTGTGTGTATGTATGTTTGTATGTTTGTATTGTAAATTATTTGGTGACCTCGCTGTTGCTGGTGTCATTTAAAAAGCACCTGTAAAGTGGTTGGCGTTAAGAAGCGCATCCAGCCGTAGAAGCCGTATCAAAGTGGAGCTTCGCGCAGTCTTCTGACTTGCCAGCTCCTGTCCAGTTATCCAACCCATACCAGTTTAGAAAACAGACGTTAAATGATGATAATTATGATCATGATGATGATGATGACGACGACGATGATGATGACGATGATGTTGATGATGATGATGACGACAACGACGATGATGATGACGATGAAGACGATGATGATGATGATGATGATGATGATGATGATGATGACGACAACGACGATGATGATGATGACGATGAAGACGATGATGATGATGATGATGATGATGATGACGACAACGACGACGATGATGATGATGATGATGATGATGATGGTGATGATGATGATGATGATGATACATGATTATGGCTGCGTCATCTTGTCAGATGATAGCCGTCTCACATTCACATTCAACCTGATTGTTCTGATTTACTTTCATCCTTTGCATATGCGCGGATGTGACCTTTCACGCCACGCATCCATTGCCCTAGGACTCTATAAAATACAAAATCAAAGGACACAAAATAACAATGAGACATTATTCTGTACGTCACTGGATTTAAGTGACAAAAGCTTATACAACACTTTTACCGCTCTCTCGGTTGCTGTAGAAGATTCCAGTAACAAGCGTTGCAAGATGTCTTGTACTATTTTCACGACGAGTGTTACGTCAGAATAGCTTTCTCGTAGAAGAGCTGCCCTCCCCACAGAACTGTTAGAAATAACGAGAGCCTCTGCCACTCTTGAGAAATCTACTTAACTCATAGATAGGAGCCTGACACGCAACGGCGGAGGCAGGTGGGTTAGTGGTTAGGATCTTAGACTAATGATCGTAAGATTGTGGTTTCGATTCCTGGACAGGCCTTTATGAATCTATATAGAAAAGAATTCGGAAAAGAACTTTAAATGTGGAGCCGTGTGGCTCAGTGGTTAGGGTGTAGGACTCATGATCGTAAGATTGTGGTTTCGATTCCTGGACCAGCTCTATGAATCTATATGACTCGGGAAAGAACTTTACATGTGGGGCCGTGTGGCTCAGTGATTAAGGTCTTAGACTAATGATCGTAAGATTGTGGTTTCACGAATGACCATGGGATTGCGCATAGAAAGTTAGGCACAAGTCCCGGCAAGGTTGTTTGTGGAGGGCCACCAGTCGCCCATGCATACCAGTCTCTCCTCTCCACGTTACCGATGTTGTCCAAGGGAAAGGCGAAGGCCTGCGGTGTGTCAACTCTTTTCTACCACTGAGTGAACTGGAGTAACCCGAAATAAAGTGCCTTGCCCAAGAACACAACACGCAGACCGACGCGCTAACCTCTAAGCCATGCACCTTCACAGACAAGCAGACAGACAGACAGACAGACAGACAGACAGACAGACAGATAGATAGATAGATAGATAGACAGACATACAGACAGATAGGCAGATACATTTCTTTTAATAGCCACACAGGGCTCAACAAAGATGGGACAAATACAATGTAGAGCTTTTCTTTTGGGGAGGGGGAAGGGAAAAAAGGAAGTAGGGGGTGTCAATCAAAAGGGATCGTAGGAAGGAAAAAGGGAGGAGTTCGATCAAAAGGGATAGATAGATAGACAGACAGACAGACAGACAGACAGACACATAGATAGATAGATAGATAGATAGATAGATAGATAGATAGATAGACATATGTTACGATTTTACTTACGCATAGTAGTATTAATAACCAGTTGTTAGAATGCAACATACTTTTTTTCTTTTGAGAGAAAACGTGGAGAGATTACAGAGCGTAACATGAGCTAACGAATGATACACAAACAGTAGTTGCGTACTCATCTTCATTAACTAACGACTATTTTAACTATATGAAGCAGTAGACTCGGAGCTGAGAGCTTGTGTAACATGCTATAGCTTTCTTGGTGCCATTAAAACAAAGCGTATGTTTATTTCAAAAAGCAGATCAATGCATGGAGTGATTACACAACCCATGCTCTTGTGTCATCCATTAACCAATGCATGTTTGTGCGTGCGTGTGTGTGTGTGTGTGTGTGTGTGTGTGTGTGTGTGTGTGTGTGTGTGTGTGTGTGTGTG
>NC_068995.1:13032681-13034345 GCF_001194135.2 Octopus bimaculoides
TGTGTTTCTCCCCCAGAATCGTTTGACAACCGATGCTGGTGTGTTTACGTCCCAGTAACTTAGCGGTTCGGCAAAAGGGAACCGATAGAATAAGTACTAGGCTTACAAAGAATAAGTCCTGGGGTCGATTTGCTCGACTAAAGGCGGTGCTCCAACATGGCCGCACTCAAATGACTGAAACAAGTAAAAGAGTAAAAGAGTACAGAGTATTGATGAAGTACCAAAACGATGAAATTACAATCACAGTGAAAAATTTACTGGACTCTGTCAAGAACAAATCTCCTTTCAAATGTACTTCGCGGATAGTCTCAAACCGAAGCACGTTTAAAAAACTGGGATGCATAGAGTACCTAGCAAGTGCTGGAGTGCATACAGTACTCGTCTCGTAATCTCCTTGATCTGGCAGTCCTGTACGTCGTATATTTTGACACAATGTTTCTAATTATCTGCTATGTAATCCAAAAGTAAATGAAGGTACAAATATATGCATCCTTTGCATATATATATATAAATATATACACACACGCATGCAATGCATATATATAATATACATAAATGCATGAATATATATGCATACATTCATATATCTATATAAACTTACATATGGTTATGTATGTATATGTGTAGTCTAGTCGCCATGATTGACCGCTAAATCCACGAGTTTTTTTTTTTTAATTATTATTCTATCAGTTTATTTCTGATAGATAGATAGATAGATAGATAGATAGATAGATAGATAGATAGATAGATAGATAAATAGATAGATAGATAGATAGATAGATAGATACATACATACATACATACATACATACATACATACATACATACATACATACATACATAAGGTAATCAAACACGTAGACATACAGACACGTAGACAGACAGACAGACATGTAGACAGGCAGGCAGGTGGCTCTAAGAACGGCTGGCCTCTTTGTAAACATTCTAACTCTGCCATTATATCGAAGAAGGAAACAAAGGAAAAATGGAAAGAGAAAGTATGCGGCAGAAGATATTGAACGGTTAGATAACAATAAGAAATTAAGAATTAATATGACACTTAATTTCACTTGGCCAGAAAAGTGGTTATTCCATTAGTAAACACTAGCAGACATGCTAGGATATTCGACGATTAAGAAACGCCTTGACATGTAAGGGATTTGACAAACCATCTGTTCAAAGAATGTTTCTTCTCTGCATGACCCAAGTCGCGTTTTCATATTCATGTAACTTTCAAAAACTCATCAAGGAAACAGGGCCGATTCCTTTTTGGCTAAGCTCAAAGATTTCCTGATATTAATCTCATCAGCATGACGCTTGAGTAAACTAATAAGTCTTACGCTTCTCCCATCCCAAACGCGCCAAGACACATACATATACACACACACGTACCATATTTATATATATAGAGAGAGAGAGAGAGACATGTTCGTATGTGTGCGTGTGTGTGTGTGTGTACTTACAGACTTATGCTAATATACATAAATCAATGCAAACGAGAACCCAATAGTATCATCATCATCGTCGTAACTGTAAATATTAAAACTTCCGCGTCTTTCTTTCATATTCTCTCAACCCCTCCTCCATATATGTATGTATGTATATATATACACACACACACATATATATATATATATATATATATATATATATATATATATATA
>NC_068995.1:13034601-13036077 GCF_001194135.2 Octopus bimaculoides
ATATATATATATATATATATACATATATATATATATGGATGTGTGTTTGTGCTATGTATACATATGTGTATATATATGAATATATATATATATTATTTGTGTGTTCATGTATATCTGTATGTATATCTAGACATATAAATTTTGTGTATATATATTATATATGTATATATATAATGTGCATGCGTGCATGCATGTACATATATATGCACATGTATGTATGTATTGTATTTTACTGTCCCATCGACTCAGTGCTAAATGTTAATACCTTGGACAACAGATGCGGTAAATAAATAACTGAATCCAGATCTCCAAATATTTCCTTAAACCTTGTGACGCATGAGTAAGATTGGCAGGAATGCTTCACTTAAAAGCGCGTATACACCTACGTGTTTACAAGCACTCGCATACACACACACACACACACACACACACACACACACACACACACACACACACACACACACACACACACACACACACACACATATATATATATATATTTATATATATACTCGCATCAGTCAACGGACAGATTTGTGCACACTTGTGCATATGCAATACATACACATTCACCCGCACACAAGACCACGAGAACATGTATATGTATGTGTCTATAGAAATTGGTAAAAGGCCCTCTTCCATCATGAGATTGCACCTAGAAAGTTCCCCCTCCGAGGCACAAGTTCAGGTAAGGTTCTTATGGAAAACCTGCAGTCTAAACTAGCGTACACACCACGAGCTTCTTTCGGGGCCGATAAAATAAGTACCAGTTGAATACTGGGATAGAAATAATCAGCTATTCCCCGCCTCCCACAAAATACCTGGCCTTGTACCAAAATCTGAGATTAATATTACCCAGGAGATCTGGTACATATTCCGCTGCAAAGTTACGTAAACTGCTCCACACAGATCAAAATAAATACACAACGAAACTTCCCACGATAACGTAAAAGCTCGCATTTTGACTTACTTTGTAAGTTTATTTCTCGTCTTATCTGTCTTCTTTGATTCCAACCAAGCATTATCTGATTTTTTCTCATTCTGAGTACAGAGATGAATTGACTTCCTATGAAACTACCTTTCATCTTTTGTGTTCTACCAAACGCCAATACTTGAGATAAGCGAGCCAACGAGGGAGCCGTTATTTCTAATCTGCTAGAAATAGAAACGAAATCTCCCTCAAACCTCATCCTACTATTTATTTATTTTATTTGTCGTATCCTGGGACCAATAATAAACTGGTCCTATTTCACTTCTTTTCGTTATAGGCGCCGGAGTGACTGTGTGGTAAGTAGCTTGCTTACCAACCACGTGGTTCCGGGTTCATTCCCACTGCGTGGCATCTTGGGCAAGTGTCTTCTACTATAGCCGCGGGCCGACCAAAGCCTTCTGAGTGGATTTGGTAGATGGAAACTGAAAGAAGCCTGTCGTATATATGTATATATATGTGTGAGTGTGTGTGTGTGTGTGTGTGTG
>NC_068995.1:13036291-13038784 GCF_001194135.2 Octopus bimaculoides
AATGGTGGTGTGTTTGCGTCCCCGTAATCTAGCGGTTTGGCAAAAGAGACCGATAAAATAAGTACTAGGCTTACAAAGAATAAGTCCTGAGGTCGATTTGTTCGACTATAGGTGGTACTCCAGCATGGCCGCAGTCAAATGACTAAAACAAATAAAAGAATAAAAGAATATATATATAGCTTCTTTCAGTTTCCATCAACCAAATCCACTCACAGGTCTTTGGTCGGCCCGAAGCTATAGTAGAAGATACTTGCCCAAGGTACCATGCCGTGGGACTGAACCCGGAACCATGTGGTTTGGAAGCAAGATGTATGTATCTGTGTGAGTATGTGTGTTTTCGCTGTGGTGTATCCGTGTATAGTTGTAAACACCAGCAAAATATAAACAATAATCCGGTTCTTTTTAGCAAAAATCCCTCGTAGTATTTGTTCCGTCCAAGTTTCACAGATACTCCCTTGTCACTTTCACTGTTGTAAATGCAGTGAAACGATTATTAGAGAACCTGCAACAGCAACAACAGAAGAAAAAAAAACAATGTAAAACGGAATCAAAAAAAAATATATATCTATATATATATATATATATATATATATATATAAAATAAATACAGATCTGTCGTTTAGTTGTTTCGGTACATTACAAAATCTCATAAGAAGCCCTTTCCACCATTCCACCATTCCACCATTCCGCCAGTCCACCATTCTAGTATTCCGTCATCCCACTAACATGACGATAAGATGAAATAACATAAAATAGTGTTAAGATAAAAGAATAAAACAGGACAGCAAAATAAATCTTTCTGAACACATTTGTGATTTAATGTCCATGTGTTATTATATAACTAAGGGTTTTATATGTGTGTGGGTGTAGGTGTGTGGGTGTGGGGTTGGCGGGTGGGTGGGTGCGTGTATGTGTGTGTAGATATGTATGTATGTATGTATGTATGTATATATGTATGTATGTGTGTATGCTATATGCATATATATGTAAATGGATATGGATATGTGTATATATATACATACGTGTATATGTGTACATATATATATATATATATATATATATATATATATATATATATGTGTGTGTGTGTGTGTGTATGTGTGTTTGTGTGTGTATGTGTGTATGTAAATGGATATGCATATGTGTATATGTGTACATATGTGTATACGTGTGCATATATATATATGTGTACATATATATATATATGTGTGTGTGTGTGTATGTAAATGTATGTGGATATGTGTATATGTGTACATATATATATATATATATGTGTGTGTGTGAGTATACATGTATATGTATATATATATATATATATGTGTGTGTGTGTGTGTGTGTGTGTGAGTGTGTATACATGTATATGTATATACATACATACATATGAACATATATATGTATATGAATATAGATATATATATATGTAGGCATGAATGTATTATTGTATGTATGTACGGATGAATGACTATGTATAGATGTATGTATGTATGTACGTACGTACCTATGTATTTGTATATGTAAAGGGAGAAAAACTGAAGCTTCAATGATTCCACGACTCCAAAAAGAATATACATAAATGTTTGAAGAGAAAAAGAAGAGGATGGCGTCAAGAGGCGGCATCTGTGAGGAACAATGATGAAAATGTTTCAATTTCTTCTTGTCGAGAACAATAGTTTAAGACATGACTAACTGCTAACTGTGTTGAACTGATAAACGACAGTTGAATCTCTGGCAGAAAAGCGAAACGTTTTCATACACTAAATCACTTTACAAAAGACAAAACAGGAAAACAAAATGGAGGGCCAGACCGCCAATACTCCTTCTTCTCGTATATAGCATTACACTAACAAGCAATTATATGAATGCTGTCAAAAGATTCAACGACATTTAAGCAGAAGTTGTCACGCTTCGGTAGCCATTATTGAAGAAATCACAGGGAAATGGCAAGATCGCTGTTGCTATGGAAACCTTCGGCATGGCGCTTTCGTTCCCGAAGAAAGTGTCTTCCTAATCATGTGTATTGACTTGAAGCTCGGATAAAGAAACGGTGAATTATCGCAATTGATGGGGCAGAAGGATCGATATAGCAAAAACAAAAATAAATAAGTATATAAATTTAAAAAATCATGGTGAAGAAGCAGCACCGGTGTTTGGTGCTATATTTCACACTCAGATATTCCTTCACACATACACATACTCACACATACTTAAGCAAACACACACATACACACAGGCGCACACACAGACGAATAGGTATGTATGGATATATATATTAGTCTTTGACTTAATTTATATATGTGGTTATATGCGTGTGTGTGTAGATATATATATGTATGCTTGTATGTTCCTTTATACAAATGTGTATATATTATATATGTGTGTGTGTGTATGTTTATACGTATATATGAATATATGCGTGTGTGTAGATATATATGTATGCTTGTATGTTCCTTTATATAAATGTGTATATATTATGTGTGTGTGTGTGTGTGTGTG
>NC_068995.1:13038886-13040034 GCF_001194135.2 Octopus bimaculoides
TGTGTATGTTTATACGTATATATGAATATATGCGTGTGTGTAGATATATATGTATGCTTGTATGTTCCTTTATATAAATGTGTATATATTATGTGTGTGTGTGTGTGTGTGTGTATTTATATGTATATATGAATATGTGTGTGTGTGTGTCTGTGTGTGTATTTATACGCTCGTATGTATGTATAAGGGGTTGTAAATTCATAAATTTCCCCAGTCTTTTGCATTGGTATATATATATGTGTGTACATATGGGTGGCTGTGTGTGTGAGCGAACATACAGAACTACATGTATACATGCGTATAAACCATTATACAAAGGACATGCATATATATACGACCATGCACACATACGGGCAATGCATACATACATAACAACATTGACAAGAATTGTAGTCTTTCCTGAACCTGTGATAGATACATCACATCTCAGCTAAGACTATCCAGGGACAGAGGATACCTACTTAATTTCTGATCAACTAGAGAGATAAGGATGCATGGAAACTTCCACGTTGTGATAGAAAATGTCGATTGTGCGATACCAGGGCGGAAGTTATCACTGACATCAGCAGCAACTGTCCAAAAATGTTCGAAAAGGTATTACCTTCTCACTGTCGTTAAAACCACCTCAAGGATTGTCCCGGTAGCCATAAGAGTAACACCAGAACCAGAATGTAACCACATATTTAAAATTAGAGGATACTCGTAGAATATTTCGATAAAAAGCATCGACTCAGAGTAAGTGCAATAGGCTAAATTTTCTTCTGCATGTTTGGGCAAAAACGTTATGCACTGTTGTATCAGACAGCTGCCCAATGCATGAAAATGTTTCGTCAAAAATGGCGGAAAAGAAGACCGTCTGCAGAGAACTAATGTGGACCATAAAGTCGTTATACACATTGTATAGTTTTTCATTTGTAACTATAAACATAGGTGCACGGGGCTGTGTAACATTGTATTTAAAATAAAAAGCCAGGAAATGCTGGGTTTTCAAGACAAAAATAAAGCAGGAGTGGCTGTGTGGTAAGTAACATGGTTCCGGGTTCAGTCCCACTGTGTGGCACCTTGAGCAAGTGTCTTCTACTATAGCCTCGGGCCGACCAAAGCCTTGTGAGTGGATTTGGTAGATGGAAACTGAAAGAAGCTCGTTG
>NC_068995.1:13040240-13041079 GCF_001194135.2 Octopus bimaculoides
TATGTGCATGTGTGGTTGTGTGGTTGTGTGTTTGTGTTTGTCACCCCATCATCGCTTGACAACCGATGCTGGTGTGTTTACGTCCCCGTAACTTAGCGGTTCGGCAAAAAGAGAGCCGATAGAATAAGTACTAGGCTTCCAAAGAATAAGTCCTGGGGTCGATTTGCTCGACTAAAAGGCGGTGCTCCAGCATTGCCGCAGTCAAATGACTGAAACAAGTAAAAGAGAGAAAGAGAGAGAGTAAACTGATCGGTATTCTCTTAATACGGTTGGTTAGTGATATACTGGAAAGTCGGAAAATATTCCAGGGATTCTCCATTGGAGGTACCCGGAATGAATACAGGCACTATATCACATAAACATATAGAATAAACACACAGATTCGTGTCCTAAAGTGACATGAGCTCTCACTACATTACTGCAAGTTTATCCACACACACACACGCATGCGCGTAGAGTTTCCATCAATCAAATTGACTCCTAAGGCATTAGTAGTCTTGAGCATTATAGAAGAAGACGGAGTGGGAGGGAACACGAGATCACGTGGTTGCAAAGCGAGTTCCTTAGCCACACAACCACGCCTACGCGCTATTCTTTTATTCTTTCGTTCTTTTACTTCTTTCAGCCATGTGACCACAGCCATGCTGGAGCGCCACCTTAAAAGTTTTTTTTTAATCGGAGAAATCGACCCCAGCTCACTAGTTACGGGGATGTAAACACACCAACATCGGTTGTCAAGTGATGGTGAGGGGACAAACATAAACAAGCGTATATATATATGTGTGTGTGTATACATACTTACATACATATATATATATATATATATATATATATATATA
>NC_068995.1:13042067-13042961 GCF_001194135.2 Octopus bimaculoides
ATATATTATATATATGCTTGTGTGTGCATGTGTCTCACAATGTATGTATATGTGAGTGTATTTGTGTGTGTTGTACATGTGTATACACGTGTGTACGTATAGGCGGTATACCTGTATAACTATAGGTGTTTATATATACATATGTGGGCGGGGTGTATGTATCTATGCATGTATGTGTATATGTGTGTATGTGTGTGTATGTATGTATGTATGAATGCATGTATGTATGTACGTATGTATCTATGCATTTATGTTTCTATGTATGTGTGTGTAAGTATGTATGTATGTATGTATGTATGTATGTATGTATGTGCGTGTGTGAAAGCACCTGAGCATGTGCGTGTATGCGGACGTGAACATGTATTCATATATGTGTGTGCGTGTGTGTATTTCTGTACGTGTGTCTATGCCCGTGCGAGTTTAGAAAAACTTATTCTCAACATCGAGAAAGTTATTTAAAAGTATTATTATTATTATTATTATTATTATTATTATTCACAAAGTAACGGTTGCGCACACTAACAGACAGATGCACACACACACACACACACACACACACACACTCACGTATATATATATATATAAAACAACTGTATATGTACAAACACTACATTTGCATCTATGTACACTTACGCATATGTACATTTACATTTATACAGATACGTATACATAGACAAATATACATACTCATATACACACGCATATATATATATATAAATATATACACTTTCCCGATGTGTGTGTATATAGATATATATATATATATATGCATATGCATACAAACTCATATAAATAACAAATGCATCGGTACAGCCATACATATGAATATAAATATACCGGTATATATATATATAATATATATATATATACGCACATATACATACACAAAGATTT
>NC_068995.1:13043512-13047153 GCF_001194135.2 Octopus bimaculoides
CGTTAAGCTATCACCCCTCAAGTGAACAAAAGGTAAACAGTTGTTAAAAACAAACAAATAAACAAATTACAGCAGCTACAAATAATAATAATAATAATAATAATAATAATAATAATAATAATAATAATAATAATAATAATAATAATAACAATGATAATAATAACAATAATAATAATAATAATAATAATAATAATAATAATAATAATAATAATAATAATAATAATAATGATGATGATGATTAGAAATGTTGGCGCTAGATCAGCAAATTCTGGGCTAAGTCGATTGGACGCCAGTGTTCAACTGGTACTTATTTTATCGACCCCGAAAGAATGAAAGGGCAAATAGCAATAGTTATACTACTGCTATAACTACTACAATTATGAAAGAAGAAGAAGAAGAAGAAGAAGAAGAAGAAGAAGAAGAAGAAGAAGAAGAAGAAGAAGAAGAAGAAGAAGAAGAAGAAGAAGAAGAAGAAGAAGAAGAAGAAGAAGAAGACGATGATGATGATGAAAAAAAGTCGTTTCTAATTTTGTCACAAGGCCAGCAATTTAAGTAGGTGTGTTACATCGATCCCAGTACCTGAATGATATTTTATTTTATCGACCCAAGGAACGTTGGTTAAAATGCTCGCTAAGTTCAGATCTCACCTAAGATGATTTTAGATTTCGTTCGTTCAGGGCCGATAAATAAAGTACGAGTCAAGTTTCGGATTTATTTTATCTCCCCGCCTTCCTCTCTCTTTCTCTTTCTTGTTTATAAGTGTTTCAATATAGCTACCTCTGATATGGCGGGAAGAGATAAATATGTCCCCATGATATTTGAAAACACAGGTAAAAAGAAAAGATGAAAAAAATTAATACTTAAACAAGCGGAGCCAGTAATACACAGAAGAAGTCGCGATCTGATAAATAAATACAGAATCTTATGACATTAAAAAGGACGCCAATAACAACAACAGCATCTCATCCTTCTAAATATTGGGCACAGGTCAACTCCAGGAAAAGTAAGAAACGTGCGCCTCCACAAATGTAATGATAGGCTCCCTCAATAATGAATTATAATATTTTGAACTGGATGAGTAATTTATTAACGAAAATAAATGGAAGCAAGAAAATAATATCTGCATTATGAATACACCAAAACTCTTGCATAGAAACATGTTTACCATGAAAGTAAAGATGAAGGGATCTTACGCAACTAAGGGCCTTTTATAAGATATCCACTGCAGAATTACGTAAATATCTTGTAAAAAGAGTGGAAAACTGATAAAATATGTACAAAATGCGAACAAAACAAGAATAAATTGTTTCTATTTTCATGAAAGCAAAGGGAAACAAAATAGGGACTGAAATAAAACACACTGTTATGAGAAGAAAGGAGAAAATAGATATTGTGAAAAAGCTAAAAATTAATCTAAAACTGAGGCTAAAAAAAATTAATCTAAACTTTCCGAAGCCATACTAAAGCGATAACATAGGAAAGCCATTACAAGGCCAATCTGGGAAAATGAAATATGTGAGCGGGGTGTAAATAAATAAGGAAAAAATTCGGAACATGCTGAGAAACGTCAGATTAAAGGCCTTCCAACCAGAAATTAACAAAAGCGCGTAATAAAGCAGAATTCATCAATGTACCTGTGGAATATATGGAGTTTGGGAAGGACACAATATCTAACGTATTTACTCGTGTGTAAGTCGTAGTTGCACCCCTAATTTAGTTTCAAATCTTAGTACGAAATTAGCTAGTTAGAAAATCTCTAAGCAGTAACTATACTGAGAAGTAATGTTTATCGCCATTTCAACATGGCTGATACGTAGAAACTGACGTTACCACCATTTTAACTACAAGAGGACGCCTCCTCCCAGCTGGTTATTCGATGCAATCTGCACCCGATATATATGTTGCAAGTAGGGGAATGAACCCCCTACCATCTTCCAACCACGAGGCCACCAGACCGTGCGGTTTTGAGCTTTCTGTGATTATGCTCGGTGTTGGATACTCATCCACCAGAGACACAGCGGTAGTTCACTCCAGCTCGCAATATATATAAAAAAAAACTGACACCCAGTCACAAGCAAATTAGCTTGTTAGAAAAACTTTATAAGAGATAAAAGCAGTAACTATACGGATAAGTAATGTTTACTGCCACTTCAACATGGCTGTTCCGTAGGAACCAACGTTACTACCATTTTAACCCCCGGAGGACGCTTTCACCAGCTGGTTTTCAATGCAATCTGCACCCGATATATATTGCAAGCAGTGCAAAATGTACATTAGTACAAAATGCTTTCTTTTAACTGTTTTAGCATTGCCTTGTGTATGTTTTTGTTCTGTTTTGTTTTGTTTTGTTTTTGTTTTTGTTTTTTTGTTTTTTCAGCTAAAATCAAGTATAAAATAGTTCGACTTATACACAAGTAAATATCTTATGTCTCCTCAATCTTAACTAAGAAAAATATATATTCATGCATGATAGATTTGGAACTTTCATACACTAGAAATCGTACCAGTATTATGACATACCTTCAGAACAAACAAACACAAAAAAAAACATTTATATAAACATATACAAGCTGAAAGATGAAGGCTACACAAATATTTATTTTTGTCAAGGACTAACAGGAAAAGGAAATGCCTCCCAATCGAAGTAACAAACGATAATTTATATCAAAAACGAACGGTAATATATATATCAATATCGATATATTGAGGAAGTGTCTAAATATAGTATACGGAAATAGAGACAGCCAGAATATGGAAGATCAAAACAGAAACAATCTCCATATTAACAAATTGAAATTAAAATGACAAAACAAAGATGCAGACCAATACATAACCGCAAACCCAGATACAGCACACACAAAATAGCACTTGAAACATTCAGAATATTTATTATGCAAAGTAAATTTAATAGAGTAGAAAACATGAGACCAAAATAAAATACTAAACATAACCAACGCACTCGACTGTACATTGAAAGAACACAGAATAAGACCACTATCATTATTACCATCATCATCATCATCATCATCATCATTGTGTGTGTGTGTGTGTGTGTGTGTGTGTGTGTGTGTGTGTGTGTGTGTGTGTGTGTGTGTGTGTGTGTGTGTGTGTGTGTGTGTGTGTATGTTGTCCTGTACCCGTGTGAGAACTCAATATTTCGAGTAAAGAGTTCCATCCGTTTAAAGCGATCATTTACATCATTCTATAGTATCTTGTCTTTGACCATTTTAATGTCGCCTACATCAATAATTATCATATGAAGGGACCACAGGCGTCATTGATAAGGGTAGCAAGGACTGAAAAAAGGGACGAGCAAATTGACTTGTCAACTAAAATAAAGTGGTTTCAAGATACTTTAACCGTGTCTAACAAGATGGCGACGAAAAAGAATTATATTGACGCACACTTTGTCTACTCGTTGATAATGGTAGCGGGAAGACCAAAACAAATTCGCTAGTAATTGGGGATGAGGTTGGGCGTTTCATAGTTTGGGAACCTATGATCTTTGCTATCTTGCTTGAACAATTCTGAGCAATTCTGCAGTCAAATGCCACTGTGGTCTAATAAATTATCAACATATACGACTATGTGTATGTGTGTGTATACATATATATATATATATATATATATATATATATATA
>NC_068995.1:13048984-13053658 GCF_001194135.2 Octopus bimaculoides
GTTTCCGTCTGCCAAATCCACTCACAAGATTTTGGTCGGTCCGAGGCAATAGCAAAGGACACTTTCCTAAGGTGCCAAGCAATGGGACTGAACCCAGAACCATGTGGTTTGGAAGCAAACTTCTTACCACACAGCCTGTATATATATATATTGCTGAATTTACATCTCCACGTAGATTACTATCATCCATTCTGCTCCCATTATAGTGGTGTGGTTGCCATTGTACTTTGTAGTATCACTGAGTATACAGAGCAAATTTAGGAGAAATTACGATAAGCACAAGTTTATATCTTTGTTTCCCACATAGGTTTCACCGGTGTGACCGTATGCTGAACTACAACCGATCATCAGAGGTACACTTTGTTATAGAGATGATCAACAGCAGAGGCTGCAAATGAACACGATGCTGAAACGTACGTTGGGAACAAATGGCACAAACTTGTGTTCATCATAATTTCGTATGTGCCTCTCTTTGTGTGTTTGTGTGTGTGTGTGTGTGTGTGTGTGTGTGTGTGTGTGTCTGTCTATTTATATGTATGTATGTACGTACGTAAGTTTGTATTATGTATGTATGTATGTATGTATGTATGTGTGTGTGTGTATGTATGTATGTATGTATGTATGTATGCATGTATGTATGCATGCATGTATGTATGTATATTACCTCTGAAAGTAATAGTAATTACATGAATAACTAGAAAAATTTAAATTATAGATTTAAATTAGCGCATCATATGCACGGCATAAAAGTATTTACATTTACATAGCTTAATGTCATTAAAATCAACATCCAATAAGAAAACAATAGAATTTTAAGTAAAAGCATTTAATTAAGATGTTGATTTTTAACGTTAAATTTACATTGTTAACATGAAATGAATTAACGGATTAGGTTTGCGTTTTATATTTCACTTTATATATCACACTTCCCCAACAATCATGTAACTCTTAGGCGAACACCAGGTCATTCCGGGAACGAACGTATACTAGAAATAGGTGTTACAGATGCTCAGATCATTGATCTTGCAGAGAAGCTCCAGTCGTTCACCGTTGTCGTTGTTTCTTTGCGCACAACTAAAAAAAAAAAGGGCCTCATGACACGTCCCAGGCCCTGAATGTTGTTGTCGAGCTGCGCATTTTGATCGCAGATCCGAGGCTGCCTGTAAGCAGCACTTTTTGTTGCATCGTCAACGTCGTCAGTTGATGCCTCGGCCTGCCCAACGGTGGTCGTTGCGTGCCGTGATCGAAATCTTACAGTAATGATTCGTTCGTGGGTAACATGCCAATTCCGTACATGCACTGGTCTTCCTGACCGGAATAGATGAGAGTCGTGCCAGCTTCAGCAAACTGTCCACCACATTTCAATTAAGGCCGAGATGTCCAACTTTTGCCTCTCAAAATCTCTCAAAATTTGGGCAAGTCTTCCAGTTTGTTGCAGCATTCATATATTCCAATTTCCGATCTTAGTTGAGGATTTAGCACTTAGAATCGGGCTCATGTGCCACCTAATGTTCTAAGCAGGACAAAACGACTTAAGATAAAGTATTAATACAGAGCTGAAGCTAAAGTGACCCCGTCTGATAGTGTTACCTGTTGCGGTTCTCAGCTCCCTCGTCTTTATTGTGACACCAAGGGTATTATTAATATACTGTAATATACTGTAAATTTAAAAAACGGGTAAAGATCTCTTCAGTCATGAATGATCATGAGATTGCATCTAGAAAGTTCCCCTCCGAGGCACAAGTCCAGCAAGGTTGTTTGTAGAAGACCAGCAGTCGCCCATGCATACCAGTCTGCCCTCTCCACGCCACCGATGGTGTCCAAGAGAAAGGCAAAGGGGCCGATACAGCTTGGTACTAGTGACATCGCAACTCATTTCTACAGATGAGTGAACTGGAGCAATGTGAAATAAAGTGTCTTTCTCAAGAACACAACACACATCCTGGTCCGGGAATCGAACACACTACCTTCACATATTGTAAATATAATCTGAAAAAAAAATAAAGAAAATATCATAAAATAAAATAAACAGGTGAGAAATTATATTTTTTAACAATAACACATAAATGAAGCATATGGCTGTGAGGTAAGAAGTTTGCTCCCAACCACATGTTTTTGGGTTCAATCTCCTACTACGTGGTACGTTGGTCGATTTATGTCATGAGCGTGGATTTGTTAGACGAAAGCTGAAAGCCTGACGCATATATGTGTGTATGTGCGTGTGTGTGAGTGTGACTTTGTCCCCCAAAGCTTGACAACCATTGTCGGTTTGTTTACCTCCCCGTAACTTAGCAGTTCGGCAAAAGAGAGCCAATAGTATAAGTACAGGCTTTAGAACAAAATAAGTACTGGGGTAGATTTATTCGACTGAAACCTTTGACGGTTGCCCCAGCATGGTCGCAGTCCAATGACTGAAAGAAGGAAGCGCTATACGATATTTATTCATTATCCTCTTCTTATTTCCATCAAATCGGCTGCTATTTCTAGCAGGTTTCAAGACCTGCTAGACGTAACAGCCAAGTCTCCCTTATATCACACCCTCACATCGGTTTCTAATGAATGTTCAGTTTGAGGCATTCAATTTTATATCGATCTATTTAATTTAATTAAATGATTAAAAAAATCTCGTGTTATTGATTAGCTTATATTTAATTTTTAATTAAAGAGAATAATCGACCTGTATATGAATTAGTGGTGTTTTTTTTTCTTCTTTTTACACAGCCCACACACACACATTTACACCTATATTTATACACATCCACATATATACACGTATATACATACGCACATTTATATTACACAGACACATATACAATGTACACACAGGCACACACATACGTTCACACGCATATACATATTCACGCATACAGCAACACATCAGTGCTGACACAAACGCACAAACATACACCCACACACAGTTCACAAATAAATGCATATACATATATACACACATCCATCTACGCACGCACACACACACACATACACATATCTATGCACACATTCACAAAAAAATAGAAATACACATATATATATACATATACGCATTCACGCATACATTGACACAAAGACACAGTCATACACATATCTATGCATACACACACACACACACACACACACACACAAACTCATATTCATGCACGTACATACACACACACATTAACACATGCACACATGCACACACACACACATTCATTCACACGCGCGTGCGCACAAGCATACTTTCACTTTCGTTTTCTCTCACGCACTTTAGATAATGTAGTCCCAGATACACTATACACAATATGGTTCAGAGAAAGTACCACAGGGAACCGTACTGTATAATATATACACATTCGACAGAGTTTCATTCATGCTATATAATGAGTTGGAAAACTTCGATCGAAATTATCTACGTAGTTAGAAAGCAAAAACTCCCTCCAAAGGTATTTTTAAAATATAAGAACTTATGGAAATGTGATAGGTAACTTTAATGCAATCAGATAATTGAAATGTTTGGAAAACAAAACCAATTAAAATGTGAGATAATCTTGCTTTTAATGTCAACTGAGGAAAGTAACACACGTGTTTCAGTTTTATTTTGCCTCCTCAGTGAAACGCTTTTACTTATTTGCCAATACTTAAAAGAGAGTAATTTATATAGAAGTATAAGTGATGTAGTGGCGTTGATTGTGAATATCAGTTTTATGGATGAGGAGAAGTAGCTGTATAAGACCTGGTTAAGTAGACCTGAGTTCAAAGACGTTCCAGTCGTGAACATCCCGTCTTTATATCAGACACAGTGCACTCAGAGCCACATTATCCAATGTGTTCAAATGACCTTGTGATGTTTAGTTACGCCACTTTATGATTTAAGTTCAAATCCCGTCTAAGTAAGTAAAAGAGTAAAAGAGTTCAAACGATGGAGCTTTGCATCTTCGTTAAAAACGAGCTTCTTACTTACAGGAGGACCTCAAATAATTAAAAATAGAAGAGAACATATATACGAGGGGATGCTGAAGAGGTCCTGTCTTTGGGTTAAAAGAAAATACAGGAGGATCAGCTAATTGCGATTTGATTCAACATATTCCCCCTCTCAGATTCACACACTTCTTGCAGCTACCCTTCAGTTTTTCTGAGCCCTGTAAAAGAACTCGGAAAGTGGGACCTCCAGCCAGGGCTTTCTACGATACCCTTAAAACTAAGAATTTTTCAGCGCCCCTCTCGTACATACATAAATAAATTGTAAAAGCAGAACACACACGAACTTTTTTTGAAGGTTACCATGTGACACTGTTTTTGTCATCTACATCCCAATGATGGAATTTCGTATCTTTGTCAAAAAAAAAACAGCTTCTTCCTTACAGGAAGATTTCTAATTATTAAAAATAGACGAGGACATACATATATAAGTGATAATGAACAGGAGCAAATTACTCTCTACAGATATTAAAGTCTACAGATATTAAAGTCTAGTTAATTTGCTGGCAGAACCATTGGCTATGAGTCAGTGTGTCTGCGCCAAATTATCCTCTTTCAGAGTAACTTCGCCAATTATTATTACAGAAACATTTCCATAATAACATGTGTAAATTCATTTTTTCTGTCATGAAGGATTCTGCTTCATCCCTGTTCTCTCTCTCTCTCTCTCTCTTTCTCTCTCTCTCTCTCTCTCTCTCTCTCTCTCTCTCTCTCTCT
>NC_068995.1:13054184-13054659 GCF_001194135.2 Octopus bimaculoides
TATACATACACAAGCGCGCACACGTGCGCAGAAACTCACTCACACACGCACTCACACACACGACTCCAACTGAGAAAGACCTATATTTTCTTTACGATCTTATTACACACAAGCTTTAACCATTAAAATTGGATATCGAGATTTCACGATATTTATAAAAACTATGCCTTTGTATGGGCATGCCTACGTGTGCGAGGTAGTATACATACATACATACATACATACATACATACATACATACATACATACATACATACATACATTCATACATACATGCATATATACATGTGTATTTGTGTTAATGTGTATCTATATGTGTGTGTTTGTGTAAGCAATTATTCTGATGTCCTTGAAAAACCATGAATGTCATTCAATTTTATGCCATAACTTATAAAACATTTGGCCTTGGACCGAGAAAATCAGTATATATATACATACATACATACATATATATATATATATATATATATATATA
>NC_068995.1:13055808-13061075 GCF_001194135.2 Octopus bimaculoides
GTGTTTGTATATTTCGTTTTTGGTTTGCAAAATTCTTCATGTGATCACACAACTAAGGAGTGAAATTAAACTGGTGCGTATATTTATCATTACTAGCGTAATGACCGTCCCAAGATACAATGTGTTTGTGTATGTGCGCGCTTGTGTTTATATGTGTGTGTGTGTTTATATGTGTGTGTGTTTATATTTGTGTGTGTGTTTATATTTGTGTGTGTGTGTGTATGTATGTATGCATCTATGTATATGGTTTGTCTTGCGTTATATATAATTATATGTATATATTTGTGTATCCATACTACGTGATCGTATTTTCTTTTATGCAGTTTGTGTATACACTGAACATATAACGCTACATAATTAGTGTGCCCTCCTGCCGCGCAGTTCATGTAGGTCTTGTTTTCTTGTGGGGGGGTTTCTGTTGCATTTTTATCATTCTATGGTTTAGTCACATTTCTTATCTGCAATTTGTACATATGAATCATCGTACTATTGCGTCTCACGTGCAATACCAATAAATATTGTAGCTGTCAACTGTTGTATATTTTTTTTTAAGCTCCACCCAACGAGGTGGTGACCTGACAGAGTTGTTATAGCGTTGGAAACAACACTTAACAGTATTGCTTCTTGGGTTTTTTTTTTTTTATGCTCTGAGCTCAAATCCTGCCGAAGTCAACTCTGCTTTTAGTCCTTTCGCGGTCGATGAAATAAAGAAGGTCTCAAGTACGGAGGTCCATGTTATTAACTGCTCCCTCTCTCCTTAAATTTTTTTTCCTTGTGCCTAGCACGCCGGTAAAATGCTTAGTGGTATTTCTTTCTACTTCACGTTCTGAGTTCAAATTCCGCCGAGGTCGACTTTGCCTTTCATCCTTTCGGGGTTGATAAAATTAGCACCAAGTGAAATACTGACGTCGATGTAAACGACTAGTACCCTTCCCACAAATTTCGGGCCTTCTGCCTTTAGTAAAATGGATTATTATTATCATAATTAGCCCGGTTCTCCGTCGGTTACGACGATGAGTGTTGTTCCAGTTGGTTCGATCAACGGAACAAGCCTGCTCGTAAAATTATCATGCAAGTGGCTGAGCACTCCACAGAAACGCATCCCCTTAATCAGAGAGATTCACCGTGACATACCCTTAGAATTACAGGTACAACTCATTTCTGCCAGCAGAGTGTACTTGGAGCAACCAGAAATCAAATGTCTTGCTCAAGGACACAACACGCCGCCGGGAATCGAACTCACGACCCTACCGTCGCGATCCGGATATCTTAACCACTGAGCCACGTACCGAGGTCAATTGTACCATTTTGTTGCGTCACCATCTTTCCTTTAACTTGAAAATATCCTCTTCCCAGAATTGAGGTGGTTTCATGGCAAATAAGTCGAAATATAAGCTACTATAAATCGGCACGAACTTACCGGACAACCCAATATTATTTAGGCGCAAGACGGCAAGCTGTCAGGATCGTTAGGCACGCCGGACAAAATGCTTAGTGGCATTTCGTCCGTGTTTACGTTTTGAATACGAGTTCCGTCTAGGTTGACTTTGCCTTTCATCCATTCAGGGTCAATAAAATAGGTACCAGTTGAGCATTGGGGTCGATGTAATCGACTTACTCTCCACCCCGAAATTGCTGGCCTTGTGCCAAAATTTGAAATCATTATTATTTAGGGTTTAGGATTGGCATAATTTTTAGAACATCAGGAAAAATGCTTAACTGTGTTTCTTCTGGTTCATTACGTTCTGAGTTCAAATCCCGCTGATGTCAATTTTGCCTTTCGTCTTTTCAGGGTTGGTAAGATAAAGTAATAGTCAAGTAAAGGGTTCGATTATATCGATCTGTTTCCTCCACTCAAAACTGCTACTCTTGTGCCTAAAGCAATTATTTCTACCCTCTTCACGCTTCCTAATGTCTTTCTATAGACCACAACACTTTCTTCTGTATGCAATCTTGTCTTTACAATTCTGATCACTATTTCAGTCCAGATTTTCTTTTCCTGTCTTCACTGTCCTCGCATGACTAAAGCTGATACTTTAGTCATGACTGTAAGCCTATTCGCTTTGCCTTCCATCTTGTTTTGTCTGTGTTATTGCATGTTTTTTTTTTCTCGTCTGCCGTTTCTTCCATTTCAACCGAGACTTTTCCTTGCTACAAACTTAGCTCCCAGTTTACACTTCCCTTCATATCGTTCAGTCTCGACACTACACATACACCTCCCACATAACTCGTACCATCTCTCACACAACTCACATTCTCTCTCTCTCTCTCTCTCTCTCTCTCTCTCTCTCTCTCTCACTCTCTCTCTCTCTCTCTCTCTTTCCCCATCTATATCACTCCTTCACTTGACTTTTCATTGGCAATTCTACGACTGGCATATTTGCCTCTATACTATCTCCCCTCTTCAGAATAAAGACTAGATACGCCCTTTCACCCCATTCCACTCTTTCTCTACCTTAATCTATATATATTACCACAATAAAGAGTCTAACTCACCACGTCCTTCACATACTGTCTCTCTTTCTCAGCCTCTCACATTCTCCCTCTAACTACACCTCACTCTAAACACCACTACTTCACTCTAAACTCACCTTCCACCCTCAACAATATACCAACACATTTCATTATCCCCAGAGTTAATCCAACTTAGCAACTGTCATCAATTAGAAATTTACCAAACATCACCAAAAACAAGCACCAAACACTTCTATTGACATTCGGTTCTTCTGGTCTGTATTTCCAATACTTCCTTATCTTTCCTCCTTTCTTTCATTTTCCTTCTCGTTCCTCTATATTCCATCTCTATTTTTTTTTCATTTTTTTTTTTTCATTTTTTTTTTTCATTTTTTTTCATTTTTTTTTTGCTTACTGCTTATTTTTATCTCTTTATTTTCTCATTCTTCATTTTCCATATTATACCTTCGTATTTTTCTTCTTTTTTTTTCCATTTTCATATTTTCCTTTGTTTTTGGTTGTTTTTTTTTCATTTAATTTTCTTCTTCTTTTCCATTTTTTTTTCGTCTTCATTCGTCTTGTCATAATTATCGTCATCATCATCATCATTATCATCATCATCATTACCAACATCATCATAATCGTTTCCAACGTCATTATTATTTTGCTATTGGCTTCGTTCAGACGTTCTAAAAAATTTTGCTTTAATAATTCTCAAAGCTTTTCAAGTTTAACTAAATGAATTAATTTTCGCTTTAGATATTATTTCAAACAGAAGCAATTATAGAACATTTTGGAATGTCTTCCCCGTACCGAGGCTAAACAATAAGGTGAAAGTTGTTTTTTTTTTTTATAATATTGTCATTTTATCTTAACGTCTAACTTCCAGTCGAAAATGAATTTTTGTATGGGAACCACCACCTAAAGAAATTACATTGAACAAAGCGAAACAGCTATTAAACAAATATATATATAATAATAATATTAATGAACATACAAACAAATGGCAGAAAATTGAGAAATTTACAAAAGAGACATGGTATAAGAGACAACATGGTTGGCAACAAAAACATCAAGATACATACACTGCTTTGTAAAATAAAAGTGTATCCAACACTAACCAAGTATCATCATTCGGAAGTGTACTTTTAAACAAGAAAATCCTAGATGTGACACAGTTCGCTGCAAGAACTAAAGCATTGCAACATTTTGTTCATAAGACGGGCGCCAGCCTACGACGGTTTATTAAAGAGTCGTGCGAGAAGAAGAGAATAATTTAAGCCAGTGCCTTGCCAAAACCACGAAGATCGTCTTCCGTTCAATGAGGGTTTACAGCCTTGATAGACATATTAAGTAAAATTTGTCATTGGGAATGCTGATGGCTTACGGCACCGTATGAGTCATCTTAAAAAGAGAATGGGGTTAAATTGCAAGACTAAATTATGCATATTGTACCTGGCCATAAACTGGTCTCATAATATTTAAGGAAAAACATTTGACTCTGTGAAGAACATTGGTGACGTGCTCGAACCCTAGCTTGTAGTCACGTTCTTGAAATAATAAGAGCAGGGGTCAATGATATCGTAATTTTCAGTAGTGCATGATCGGGAGGGTCGCCAGAGACATACAAGTCCTTATGAATCCAGAAGACCACAAATCTATACCAGAACTGTGCCCCGTAAAGCGCGCTGAGAGGAAGGCCTCATAACTCAGTAACCCGGGCAGAAGGCCTCGGATGCAACAGACCTGGTAGTAAAAGTTATTTAAGTGATTTTTAGCCAGAAAGCGTAAAAGAACAAAAACAATCACAACAAACCATCGAGGTTTACTGTCCGAAGGTAGAACCAGCACAACTCCTAAGTTGTCAAATGATCACATAACCCTCATAGCCTACATCTAAACCAGTGGTTCTCACCCGGAGCCCATATGACCCCTTGGAGTCCATATAAGATTTTGGAGGGGTTCACACAAGCAAGATAGCAGAGTCCCTGAGTAGAGTCCCTGAAAATATGTTACTTTGGATGTATTTATTGCGAGAAACTGCTAGGTTTCTTTCTCTGACATTTTACGTAGTTCAGCTTAAACAAGTTAATAATGTACGAAGAGCAAAATAGGAATTTTCGAAGATCTATCTATAAAACTAGTTTTTAAACATGGAATGGCTATGGAGGCCCACCGAAGTAAAATAGTAATCAAAGGGGTCCAGAGGTAAAAAAAAAAATGTTTGAGAACCACTGATATAAAAGAAAGACCCATAGAATTCTCTCTTCTAGCTTCAACCAGAGCAGAAAATGAGGGTCATTCAAGACGACATCATCAATACTGGGGTCCATGTTATCGACTACCCCCCCTCCCCAAAATCTCAGGCTTTGAGCATATAATTGAAAGGGTCATTATCATTATCATCATCATCATCATCATCATCATCAGTAGTAATAGTAGTAGTAGTAGTAATAGTAGTAAAAGGCGGTGAAATAGAAGAATTCTTAGCGCGGCAAACAAAATGCTTTGCGGCATTTCTTCCGGCTTTTACGTTCTGAGTTCAAAGCTACCGTGGTCGACTTTGCCTATCATCCAATCGAGGTCGATAAAATAAGTAAAAGTGAAGCATTGGGGGGTCGACGTAATCAACTAACCCCCACTTTCTCAAAAAATTGCTGTTTTGCGCCAAAATTAGAAAGAATTATATTAATATTATAGCGACAGCAGCAGCAGCAGCAGCAGCAGTAGTAGTAGTAGTAGTAGTAGTAGTAGTAGTAGTAGTAGTCGTTATCTCCTTTCCCTTCTTCGTCCACCTCACTAATCTTCATTTA
>NC_068995.1:13061780-13062912 GCF_001194135.2 Octopus bimaculoides
TGGCTTTTTCGGGGAACCTATTAACACTTCCCTCTCCACAGCTATCCTTGTGTCTATAGGAGTGCGTGCAAAAATGTTCCTGGCTTCGGGTAAAAGAAAATACAGGAGGATCAGTTAATTATTATTTTATTCAACATATTCCCCTCTAAGATCCACACACACACTTATTGCAGCAGTCCTTCAGTTTTTCTAAGCTCTGTAAAAGAACTAAGAAGGTTGGGCCTCCAACCAAGTCTTTCGCGACACCCTTAAAACCAGGAACTTTTTAGTAACCCCTTGTATCTATATATATACGCGTACAAGAATTAGAGAAAGGAAGAGAGAGAAAAACGAAAGAGGAGAGAGAGAGAACAGTACAGAGAAGAGTCACATCAAAATTATTAAGACAACCTTACTTTGAAATGGATGTGTGGCATTCCTCCTCCTTTCTCTAATTCTTTTTTTTTCTCCCCTTCTCACCCTTTCGTTTTTTTCTCTCTCATCCTTTCTCTAATTCTTTTCTCCCCTTCACCGTCTGTCCCTCTCTCTCTCTCTCTCTCCCTCCTTTACTCCCTCGTTGCTCATACGTCCATTTTTTTTTCCCACACGTGTTTATGTTTCTTTTCTTCTGGTCTCTTGCAGAAAATAAAAGGGTCTTGCTCAAGGACACAACACGCCGGTGAGAATCGAACTCAAAACCTTATGACCGTGAGCCGACAACCTTAACCACTAAGCTACATGCCTTCACTGTGTCTATATAAGAAAATTGGACGTAGACATTGTTGAATGGTTGAGGAATTCGATTCGCAATACCGGGAAGAGTACAAGGAAGGACAATTTGTGTCACGCTGAATCTCCCCGAGAACTACATTAAGGTTACGCGTGTCTGTTTAGTGCTCAGCCATTTGCACGTTAATTTCACGAGCAGGCTGTTCCGTTGATGGGGGTCAAGTGAAAAACTCGTCGTCGTAACCGACGGAGTGCCAAATAGGGAAAAGTAATATGTGGCCACTAGGCACTAAGTCTGCTGATAGGATATTATGTAAATCAGAAACTCAGTCGGGATCAACATTAAGAGCCCCATCGAACTTGAAGGATATAGTAATCGAAGTCACTAATTGAGCAATCAGACAATTTGTGTGTGTGTGTGTGT
>NC_068995.1:13066125-13067290 GCF_001194135.2 Octopus bimaculoides
TTAGTGCTCAGCCATTTGCACGTTAATTTCACGAGCAGGCTGTTCCGTTGATCGGATCAACTGGAACCCTCGACGTCGTAAGCAACGGAGTGCCAACAACAACAACAACGGAAGAGGTACCTGTGGATCCTACCATCACGACCCTTCGGGAATAGTTGGCAGTAAAAATGGATAGATGGATCGATCGATCGGTCGATGGATGTTGAATTTGATAGCAAATATCTGCTGTTGTGCTATAAGATAATATCCTTATAACCCTTTCCTGTGTCCTGAACCATAAATATGGAAACACTGAAGGATTATATGAATTTAATAGGCGTAGGAGTGGCTGTGTGGTAAGTAGCTTGCATACGAATCCCATGGTTCCGGGTTCAGTCCCACTGCAAGGCATCTTGAGCAAGTGTCTTCTACTATAGCCTTGGGCCGAACAAAGGTTTGTGAGTGGATTTGGCACACTAAACGGTACACTGGTATGTCTCAGAGTTAACTTGATGAGACCTATTTACAAATGAATGAACATAAACTGAGGTGTTTTTGCGCCAAAACACAACGCAACGCCCGGTCTTGGAGTCGAAACCACGACCTTACGACCTTGAGCGCCACACACTGACCACTAGGCCACTCACTTTCACTCGTCTACTTTCAATATTATTTTTGTTAGCTGGAATTTTTATAACTCTTATATTTAGTATTTACATTAAAATGTAAACCTTTTGTTTTACCAAAAGAATGAGTTCATCATTTATTTTTATTTTTGCTGGACATAACAAAAGAATGTCTGAAGTAAGTTGTAATCAAACAATACCATTCTTACCTCAAGTCGATCTATTATTGATTTGATCAATGTCTTATTTCAGACAATCAAACTATAGTCAATAGATTCTCACAGCTGTTACTCAATATTTTTTTCTCTTCTCGTCACGACTTTCTACGCCAAGATTACGTTAAGGAAATAAGGTTTGGTCTTTTTATTTCAAGGTTTATTTTATATAGTTATATAAACTTATGTTTTCGTAGGCTTATATAACTAAATATTTATTTCTTCATTGCACACAAAGGGCTATATAACTAAATATTGAATGAGGAGTACGTAAAATTTAACTCAAAGTTACTGTTGTTGTGCTGAAAAATAATGTCCGTACATTGGAGTAAAGATTGTTTGCCA
>NC_068995.1:13067822-13070984 GCF_001194135.2 Octopus bimaculoides
TCTGAGTTCAAATTCCGCTGAGGTCGACTTTGCCTTTCATCCTTTCGGGGTCGATAAATTAAGTACCAATTACGCACTGGGGTCGATGTAATCGACTTAATCCCTTTGTCTGTCCTTGTTTGTCCCCTCTATGTTTAGCCCCTTGTGGGCAATAAAGAAATAAGAAACGTTAACACGCCGGGCAAAATGCTTGGCGGTATTTCGTCTGCCGTTACGTTCTGAGTTCAAATTCCGCCGAGGTCGACTTTGCCTTTCCTCCTTTCGGGGTTAATGAATTAAGTACGAGTTGCGTGCTGAGGTCGATCTAATCGACTGCCCCTCCCCCCTCAAAAACATTTCGACCCTTGTGCCGAGAATAGAAAAGAATATATATCGGGTGCAGATTGCATCGATAACTAGCTGGAGGAGGCTCTTCCTACGGTTAAAAACTTAGTAACGTCGGTTCCTACGAAACAGCCATAATGAAGTGGCGATAAACATTATTTCTCTACTTTCATCTCTTACAGAGATTTTCTAATTAGCTACTTTGCTTAAATTAAAACCTTTCATTAAAATTTCATGTAAATTTCTTTCACAAATACCAGCTTTATTATGACAAGATATTTTACTAAAGCCTTTGTTATTATTTAAGATTAACTGAAACAAAAGCAGTTGGTAAAAATCTGAAGGAGATTTGGCTGCTATTTCTACCACACTAAACGACTACATAGAGGCGTCTTCGTTGTTGTAGTTGTTGTCGTGGTGATGGTGGTGGTAATGGCCGTCATCGTCGTCGTCCTTGTCGTCGTCCTTGTCGTCGTCGTCGTCAACGTCTATCTTTCTGTTATTATTATTTTTTGCTAAATTTGAGGATCAATCGTTTCTTTGCGATGCGCAGCCATTAGTCTTCAGTCATCTGAAACTAATTTTCTTTTTTAGATCCCAATTTTCCATGTTGATTTTCATAATACAGAGACATTGATCTGTTATCAGGAGGCCTTCAGTCTCGGTCAATAAACTCGATCTTCAGGGCTAACAGTTCGATTCTGATTCTTTTAACGCCGAAAGTCTACGCAAATGTTTTTCATTTATCATATTATTCAAGTATTTACGTATATATATATAGAGAGAGAGAGAGATAGATAGATATATATATATATAGTGTTTTCCTCTAAGGATGCAATTCTTCAAAAAATGGCTCGTTCTCCATCGCCAGCGTCTTTGTTTTGTTTCTTAACCTCCTTGAAGACGGTGATAATTCCTTATAGTTTTATTTTATATTTTCCTCGTCTCGCTTTCTTTTTAACTATTTCTATTAATCTAATGTTATTTGTACTATAGTATCTGTTTTTTTAGTGAATTTTCTAATTATACAAATCCTCGCCCGCCATTTTGCTTCTGATAGATACAACCGCTCGGTGTCAGGTTTTTTTTTGGCAACACTGTTTTCTAAATATAGTCATTAATTTTCTTGTTTTTCTTTCTAGCTTCCTCAGTCCGTCCGTCTTCCAATTTATTACATAATAACTTAACTATTGCTTATTCATGGAATGGCTTCACAATCATTGTCTATTATTGCATTCTTAGAATTTATTTCTGGCCTGAGTATTAACCCAAAGCAACGTCGAGAAAATTTGTTTTTAATACCAGGACCGAACTGCAAGTACACAAGAATGGGTGATACATCTGTCCTGAGAAAATTAAATAGATTTTTATTTTATTTTATTTTATTTTATTTTATTTTATTTTATTTTATAGTTCCACTCGGCTATAGTGTTCTGTATTATCTCACCGTAATTTAACTTCCTATCTACCTATGTATATTATACAGGCGTGGGTATGTGGTAAGAAGCTTGCTTCCCAACCACGTGGTTCCGGTTCAGTCTTATTGCGTGTCACCTTGGACAAGTGTCTTCTGCTATAGCCTCGGGCCGACCAAAACCCCGTGAGTGGATTTGGTAGACAGAAACTGAAAGAAGCCCGTCGTATATATATATGTATATATCTATGTGTGTCGTTGTGTCTGTGTTTGTCCCCATCACCGCTTGACAACGGCTGTTGGTGTGTTTACGTCCCCGTAACTTAGCGATTCAGTAAAAGAATAACTGCTAAGCTTTAGAAATAATTTCTAGAGTTGATTTGTTCGACTAAAACTCCTCAATGCAGTACTCCAGCATGACCGCAGTCAAATGACTGAAACAAGTAAAAGAATAAAAGAATAAAAGAGTATGACTGTATGTAACCAGCTGCAGATTTAAATGCTTTCCACGACAAAGAAACACATCATTACAAAGGTTGTAAGATGTCGCAGTGCACTCAACTTTCGGTGCATGGTTTCTTTATAGCAGAAACAGTTGTAGGCCAATGAATGTGGTTTTTAATCTTATGAATTTTCGTGACTGGTGTTGTTATAAGTACCATTCTACTTTTGACATCTCATATCTAGTGCGTTTTGTCCTTTTAAGGTCCTTGTATTTGAATTATTTCACATACCTTATAGGTGCTGCTTTCTACTGCGGGGATCGACAAGTTTATCAGAATCCATAGGTTTTCTTTTCTATCTTCTATTTCAATATCTTGGCGGACTCGCTTTGAACTCTTTGTCAGTCTTAGGAAGCGTATTCCAGAGCATTTGTAACCAAATAATTCACTGGGTATGGAATGGACTGATGCGAACCGATCTGAGATACGAAAGCCCCTTCCTTTCAAATTATCTTAGAGATACAGCTACCCGCCTTAGCTATGCCTGTGAATATATTGTCTTTATAAACACTGGACAAATACTGAAACATGATGTTTTCCTCCATGTTTATCTGATGCATGGCGCTGGCGTTAGTTCCTTGTTGTTCTACTATTTTATTTTCATAATTTTCATAATTTTTTTCGTGAAAGGACTCTGGTTTTGCGTTGCTAAACCCAAGACCTTACGTTTCTGCCTTTCGTCCAAACCTTTTGAGCCATTGTTAGCTTCTCTATTTATTTATATATTTTTCGCTGGCTCCCATTTTTATTTATTTATTTTATTTTTTTTTTTTTTGCCTTGCTATCTCGCAGGAAACGATAAGGGTTTTGTTTTTTGGGTTTTTTTAATATCTTTTGAAGATTTACTTTGGTTTTTATCTTTCCCTCCTCTCTTTTAGCATTTTCTCTTGTTTTGTTTTCATCGAAACCTTTTTCTTTTTT
>NC_068995.1:13071260-13075296 GCF_001194135.2 Octopus bimaculoides
TATATATATATATATATATACCTATATGCATATGTACATATATGTGCGTGTGTATGTATGTATATATATATATATATATATATATATATACACTTATATGTATACACATATATGTATATTATTTATATTATATATATATACATACACACGCACAAGAATGCACATATACCTCCACACACACAGCCCCACGTTCACATACACTCACATACCCACGCACGCACACACGTATACACACGTATGCTTCTGGCAAATTGGAAAAAAAATCAGAAGCGTCGGTCGAACGAATTACCCTGCAGCGTTGATCCCGGGTTCATAGAATTACGAATTCAAATCTCGCCGAGGCCAACTTTACCGTTCGTCCTTTCGAGTTCGATGAATATAATACGGGTCTAGTGTAGCAGAAGTGGCGGAATCATCAGGGCACTTGACTGGACACCTGGAATTGTTTGGTCTAGCTCTTTGCTTTCTGAGTTCAAACGCCACCATTGCTCGCTTGTGTGATTCGCTTGATCCCTCGCTCGGTTTAACACCACCATCTGGCCCTTTGGTGTCTTTAACGGAATCCCTTCTGTTGCAATCAAAAACAAAAATATCTACGAGATAATGAGAAGACCTCTAAGTGGGTTGGCTACATGCTAGAGAAATAACAGCCTAATCTCTCTCAAGGCTTTGGCCAACCCAAGGCTATAGTAGAAAACACTTGGTTTCAGAATTTCAGGATATCTTCCTCCTTTCCACACTAATACCCACTAGTCTCAAAAGCCCTTAAAAGGGGTCAAGGCACTGCTATTCTTCTTAACAAAGACGATATTGTTCTCTGAATTCACTGTATCTACTGTCTAATAATTTTCTATTTGTGTCCGGCTCCGTAGTTTTTATCTGTCCAAATGAAATTTTCAGATGAAATAATCATCGCAGTGTGCTGTTAGTTGTCTTCTGATTTTCCTATATAAGCTCTTTAATACACTTAAAATCAAGTTTATTATGTTGAAGTTCTAGTTTATGACACGCGTGGCTAATGTAGTTATACCTACAGTCTTATTGTTTGTATTGAGTTCGGTGTTTAATGTCAGTCTGGGTCAGAGTAACTCCAACAATATGTGCGAGTGTGCAGACGTGGCTGTATGCTAAGAGGTTTGCTTCCCAACCACATGATTCCGGGTTCAGTCCCACTTCGTGGCACCTTCGGCAAGTGTCTTTCACTATAACCTCGGTCCGACCAAAGCCATATGAGTGGATATGGTAGACGGAAACTGAAAGAAACCTGTCGTATATGCATATGTGTGTGTGAGCGTATTTGTGTGTGTGACTGTGTGTGTATGTATCTTAATGAGTCTCCCACAACCGCTTGGCAACCAGTGTTGGTATGTTTTCGTCCCCGTAACCTAGCGATTCAGCCGAAGGAACGTATAGAATAAGTAAGTACCAGGCTTTAAAAAAAGAAAAAGTACTAAAGTCGATCAGTTCCACAAAAATTCTTCAAGGCGATGCCTTCAAGAATTTTTGTCGAATTGATAACCTGGCCGCTATCTAACGACTGAAACAATTAAAAGAATAAAAACATTTTAATGTTGTGTGTGTGTGTGTGTGTGTGTGTGTGTGTGTGTGTGTGTGTGTGTGTACTGTATGTGGGTGTTTGTATCTTTCCGCCAACTTGGCAACATGTTGGTTTTATCTACGTCCTCCTAACTGAGCGGTTCGGCGAAAGAGACCGCTGGATTAAGTACCAGACATTCAAGAGTAAATACTGGGATCGATTATTTCGGCTAAACCATTCAAAGCCGTGCTCCAGCAAAGCCGCACTCCAATGGCTGAAACAAGTAAGCGAGAAACGAATATGGCGGAATCGGTAGAGCGCCAGGGGAAATCATTGTCCTTAGTTATGTCCCTTGGCAGTTTTTATTTATTTGTTTATTTATTTGTTTATTTATTTATTCATTTAGTTCAAATCTCGCTTGATTCGACTTCGCTTTTCATTCTTCCAACGGTCGATAATACATGTAGTAGCAGTCAATAAGTACTGGCGATGATTTAATCAACCAGCACCGCCATCACCACCGCTTCTAAATCGCCCATCACTGTCCTCGCCAACGTCTCCACCATCACCACCGGTAAAAATGTGTGTGTCCTTGTGCTTAAATTAGAAACAATTAATATTACAACAGCAGAAACATGCTTTGCTGATTAATCCAATGAGCGACATTATTGAAATCTATTCTAGAAGGACGTGGATTAAAAACAGAGAAAAAGTGCCGTGTTAGCTGTTTCCTATTTAAAAAGGCAAATATTTTGCCATATTCCAGCTTAATGTCTATTTTCCTTTACATTGAATTCAAGAAAATCGATTATTTCTAACGAAATAACAATGTTACTTTTATGTAATAGAAATATTAATATCCAGAGTTGCCTGAATTTCTACGATAATATAAAATTTTCCACGCAAACAGGTTTCCGTTCTTTCTTCTCGTTTTCTTTTTTTGCGTTTTCTTTTTTCTTATTTTGAAAGGTGGAAGGTAGAAGGGGAAATATTAATATATATTAACCAATGAAATACTTTGGAAAGGACGAACTGTGTTTGAGAAGGTATAAGGTATGCGTAGGTATGGGGAAGTGGTGAAATATGGTGAATAGAAAACATCTACTGTTTAGGGCTGAGTCCTTCCATGGGACAATCTCCTGTTATTAAATTAAATCTTGTCAATTCAAATTGTCAGTTGGTTTATTTTAATTCTCGTTGCTGTGGGTAGTTAGTATTAGAATTTCAATAAGAGGTCAATGGTTCATGTCCCGTATCCAACAAACATTGCATTGTGTCACTGAAGAAAATGGTAATCTCTCAAAAATGTCAGTCCACTTAACTCCAAGCTGAGAACATATGGAAGCTACAAACGCTTCCATCGATCCAGATTTGACAAATTCTTTGCTATATTTGAATACTGTATTCAATTCCTGGGTGACTTTTGATAATAAACAAGGGTTTTTTATCCAATGAAGTAGAGTTAGAGCGATTCTTCGATCTGAAAAGTTGGTTTTCTAAGTCTTCCAGCGGGAAAGACTACTAGCATCATATCCAGGAAAGTGGAGAATTCTTTTACTTGGAACGTTGTTTGTAATTCCTTCTTGCAATAGACACAAGTGTCTTATATCTTGAAGAGGGGTGCGGAGGTGGGGTGTTAGTGTGATTTGTTGGCTGGAATTCCTGTTGTTAATTTATTCTGGGGGAAAATGCTACTTACAAGAGACACTAGCTCTTCTACCAGGACGGGGGAACTAGAGTGATTCTCTGGCTAGGAATGTTTTTAATTCCTTACATTGTAAGATCTACGTGCAACAGATTCTGGCGTCCTATCCAGTGGAGTATGGACTGAATAATTCTAATGCTAGGAATCTTTTTAGCTCCTCCTGAAAAAAAGAAAGGTATCTGCAATAGACACAAGTGTTCCATAGCGGAAGTGTAGAGGGCAAGAACGATTCGTTGACTGGAAAGTTTGTATTTAACACCTCCTGCGGGAAAATTTACCTGTAAGGGACAGTAGAGTCTTATCCTATGAATTGGAGGTAGTGATCCGTTTTGGCTTGGAATGTTGTTTTACCTGCAAACGAAAAGGAGTCACCTACGACATACTAATGTTGTATTTTAGAGGGTAATTTGTCTCTCAGTTGCTTCGTAAGTTAGAAACGGTTCATAGGCACCGATGCAGTTAACTGGGGGGGGGGGCGATTCATGAAAGGAACTGTTCTAATGTTATGATCTGGGACATGAAGATGGCCTTGAATGATATTACATCCCGAGGTGGAAAGCTGACAGAATCGTTAGCACGCCAGGCCAAAATGCTTAGCAGTAATTCATCAATCTTTAATGTTCTGAGTTCAAATTCCGCCGAAGTCAATTTTGCCTTTCATTCTTTCGGAGTCCATAAAATAAATAGCAGTTAAGCACCGGCATCGATGTGATCGATCTATCCGCCCCAACCCACCCCCAATCCGAAATTGCTGGCCTTGTGCCAAAATTTGAAACCAATATTACAACGTTCTA